>NC_050190.1:7889820-8012320 GCF_008315115.2 Sander lucioperca | reverse complement strand
TCATGGACTCAAGAGTGCGTAGTGCATTGTAGTAGCTGCCATTGCAGACAATAAATACATGTAAGAAAAAAAAATTAAAATAAAAAAAATAAAATAAAAATAATAAATAAAATAAAATAAAATACAGAACAACAGAAAGAGGTTTTAAAAAGGTCTATCTCTGTAGGGATAATTTCCATAATGTTGTCTTATAAGAACAACCACAGCCTGTCAGCGGCAAAAACTAGGGCTGCACAATTAATCGCAATTTTATCGAAATCGCAATATGAACTAGTAAAAATATCCAAATCGCAGGGGGGCGCAATACAAAATATGTGTCAAACCATTCTAAAATAAAGTATTGTGGTGCTGCAGAGACGTCCCAGCCTACAAATCGTATCCTACAGACTTTGTTTTTTTTAAATATATATTTTTCAATGAAAATGAGAAGAATGACACAAAAATGATCATTCCCTCCAATATCGTGAATCATATCGCAATCGCGATATCAGTCAAAATAATCGCAATTAGATATTTTCCTAATTTCGTGCAGCCCTAGCAAAAACAGCACTTTCAGTGGACGAAATAGATGATGCACATTTGCCCTATGGGGTTACATTGTAGCCCAGTCTGCGGCTGCTGACCAATTTCAAAGATTGTTGTTCCCATCAGTCACTTACACACAAAAACATAGGTTAAAAAAAAGAAAAAAAACAGATTAAGAAATAAACATAAGAAAGAAGAGAAATTTGTTTCTATTTCAGAACCTACAGCTGTCATGAAATGTTAAGTTAGTCTCACAGAAAGCATGAAAACTGGTTTGATGTAGTACCAGAGTTTTCCAGCAGGTGTCAATGCTACCTTGACTGTTTACTCTACTCACATCTACTCCTGCAGGTGCACTGAGTACACATTTCCAGAGAGGGCCTCTTGGAGGTCACTTTACCAGGTATGGCAGCTTCACTGCTATTATCAGCTGCTGGAGCTCAGCAGCTTCCACCTTTAAAGCTACTAAAGCCATGTGTACTTCCTCTGGCAGTTCTTTCTTTTTGATCAAGGTTTTCTGAGCCCGTGATGGAAGACTGAAGGGATGTATTACCTTTGTTTTGTCGTCTACAACACGGAGACCATCTGCCGACACCCACAACACAGCGCGCACTGGCTTCTTCCCAGCCTGCAAACAAAACAACAAGGACAGGCACGACTAAGAAACGAGAAAACTTTTAGTCTCTCCATGGCCCAATAAAATGTCTTCCCTTTGTACCATTCCTTGGTACCAAAACATAAAACTTCAGTCGACCCACAACCACACCCACACCCACACCCACACACACACACACACACACACACACACACACAAAGCACACCTGTAGATAAAGAGAAAGCACCAGGTAAGAGAAAAAAAAGTGAGTGCCTAAATCTTAATAAAAGAAACAAGAAGGTTGGTATGATAATTGGTGCGCTGATGCAGTCCACAGTGGTGGTCACATTGGTTAGAATAACAACAGTAAATGATGTGTGTGTGCGCATAAAAAGTAAACGTTCATTCACACAATACATTGTTCCATTCTTGGTTCATTGAAGAAGGCTTGAAGGGAGAGAAGGCACGCCTGTTAATACAAAAAAAACCCACACAAACACACAGAAGTGCCCCGTCCCAGCCTAAACCACCCCACCTGCTCAAAGACACATGCATCATTGTGTTTGCCTCTCTTCATTCAGATTCCCCCCCCCCCCCCCCCCGTGTACGAGTGTGTGGTTCTTCCAGCTTGCACATGTGATTAAAGGGGGTGAAGTGTTACGTGAAGAGGAAGGCAAATAATAACAATGCTTATAATTAAGAGACACACTCAGACACACAACGCAATAACTTACTTTTGCAAAGAATCCCTTGAAGAATTTCCTGTCCTGGAAGTGGATGTGGTAAAAAAGGGAGGGTGGGTGAGAGGGATAGAGGAGACGGGGGGAGGAACAAGGCATGAAAATGTTACCTAGGATGTCTACAAAACTGTCTGGAGCCCACAGGAGGGGATTTCATTTTGAGGGGTTTTCTTTGGTGGAGGTGAAGCTGGGTTATGAGTGAGTGAGTGAGTGAGTGAGTGAGTGAGTGAGTGAGTGAGTGAGTGAGTGAGTGAGGCAGTGGATCAAGTAGCTCCACATGATTCTATTCTGATGGAGGTTTTGATGGGTGATACTGTGATTGGTATTGGTTGCGTCCGAAATTCCATACTAACATGTCATTTAGTAGGCTAAAACAGTGTGTAAGATGTTTTAGTATGTCCGAAATCTTAGTATGAAACTAATAGTTCGTGAATTGCATACTACTTCCAGTTAAATAATAAAGTATGCAACCACTGAACACTACGCCGGCATTAAGTACCCCACAATGCAATGCGGTAGTAAGGACAACGTTCATAACAGATAAACGGACAGCAAGCAAAGCAGCTCTGTAACGTCAATAGTGCTTTCATTTACATATTTAAATCTGTGATTTTTTCGCCTGCGACTGTTGGTCTAGTTATTTTCCTTTTCCAGTAATTTAAGCATTATCTGGCGATGCCGCTAAAGCTGAGGTTGGCAGGGGTTACCATGGTTACGCGTCTTCAATTGCAAGGAGGCTCTCAGGACGTTTATAAAAAATTACAGCTTAGTGCGTCCCAAAAGATACACACTACTGTTTATTCACACAATAGTATGGTGAACGGTAGTATACATATTGAGTATGTAGTGCAGAGTATGCAATTTCGGACGCAACCATTGTCTTTATGATGATAACGGTTAGTACTACACCACACTGGAAGCCAGTGAACCTCCCGACAGCAGGAAGTGACACCCCTAGGCTCTTTCCAATTTAAATAAACATCAGACAGCATTCCAAGCTGCCTGGACAGGGGAGATAAAGACGGCAGATCTTCAGGTGTAGGTCTGTGCGAATATGTGGAGGAGATAATCCCAAATCACATATTATTCTTCCTCCTCTGATTCCTAGACCGAGACATGGTCCTTCCATGGTTGTTCAGCAGACAGAAACAGATTCACACAGACGGCAGTCAGACGCCTGAGTCAAGCCTGGGACTATTCACAGGTCAGCCAGAATCAGGGGTCAAGTTTAGGCCGCCATAACCACATAAAGAAACCACAAACCACCAGACCCGGGCCTAGTCTTAATCCTCCCTTCTTCCCCCCGCTCCCTGAGTGTTCCTCTCCTCCCCATAAGCTGTGAAAAGGAGTGCCACTCTGCTCCTGTTACACAGTCATGGTGGAGACGGCACTCCGGGCACCATGTTAACGCATGATTTAACGTGTTAACCAGCACTGGAGATTCATTGGGAATGAGCTAAGCGCTTGTTAGTGTGTGTGTATGAGTGTTTGTTAGAACCACACAGACATGCAGATGGTGGTAGAGCCTAGCCTGCACAGCTAGTATTAGTAAGCTACGGTTAGGGGAGAGAAGTCTCTATAGGGTTGAGCTAGAATGGGAGGGCAGTGTAGGGGAAGGGATTTGAAGGCATTTCTCTGCAACACCACAATAAAAACCTGCTTAAAAAGACAACAACAACAAAATAACACTGACAAAAAGGTAATACAATATTCAGGTATTCAATGGTGAACTGGGATGAAACTACAGTAGGGCAAAAAGCTTGTTTTGGGCAGAAAGGATAGCTGAGTTTTGAAAGATCAAGGTGTAGCCAACAAGCCTTACTTCTAATGATAGAAAATGTTGTTTGCATACATTACCTCTTTTTATTAGACAACCTTGCAACCCAGAACCTTTTAGTGGTACTAACAGCTGGTGGCTTTCCGCAACAACCCTAACCACCAGCAGGATGTGCAACAACGAATAACACATCTTGTGTAACGTTTGTTACTGGCCCACTTTGAGCAACAACTCGTACCTTACAACATTTGCAACAAACGGATGATAGCTCCATCTACTACAGGAGAGTGTACTTTATCATGGATAGCAGAGATGTTACTTTACCACCACCATGCAGAGTAGCTATGGGAAGGAGGGAGTTGCCAATAAAACACACTTTCCAGTGCTAATAATAAGTGTTTATTTTTTTGTGACAACTGCTTTTAGTGGAGTTGAGTTTAGGACATGATTGGAGAGCTTTTTTTTTTTTTTTTTTTTTTTTATTCGGAGTGGAAAGGCATCTAAGGCTTTTCATACTATGTCTCACTAAAACGTCTTAATTGAAAGCACCAGCTAATATACACACTGTCTGATGGACTTAGATACGCTGTCAATGATGTGCCCTGAGGCGCCCCGGTAGAATTCTTTCAGCATGTCAACATCTCCTGGGGTGCCCCACCCAGTACACAGGCGGAACACCCCGGGTCACAAAGAGCTCCTGAGTAACTGCAAAAACATTCTTACTGCTACAACCCACAATACACCTCCAACTCTGGGCTATCAGCCAACAGCACCAGGAAATGATGTCATGATGACAACGCAAAAAGGGCAGCTTGGAGGTTGATGGTGCTGCAGTGCAGCCTCCTCCTCCACCCGCCTCCATCCTCCCCTCTGAGTCACAGAGCTGTGAGGAAAAACTCTCATTACCGTCCCAACGGAATTTTTTTTTAGTCAGCTCAAAGTTGTAGCTGTCACCCAAACGCACATCGATTGACAGCTCGACTACCAGGCACAGGGAGCATGCGGGGAATATAATTTCATGTTCTTCCTCCTTATTCATCAGCTCACTGTTGTTCTTCATTTCTCTTTCCCCACTCCAAAACTTGAAGTGCTCTGATGCTGCCAGACTGTGTTGTGGTGGCTGCTGTCTGACTGCCGATTTTCAGGAAACAACCCTCACCAGCTATAAAGTGCCTAGGTGTGGGCCCGGTTCCTGACCAATTTAGTTATTATC
This sequence comes from Sander lucioperca, assembly GCF_008315115.2. NCBI lineage: Eukaryota > Metazoa > Chordata > Actinopteri > Perciformes > Percidae > Sander > Sander lucioperca. The sequence goes on along the minus strand of NC_050190.1, from coordinate 8,007,470 downwards.
TCCTGGAAATAGAGTTTACTGCTGAGCAATATTAATTCACAGTCTCTCCACTGGCAGGAATTGTATTTGTTGCCTGGCAACAGTTAGCTTATTAAAGAGTCAGTGAGGATGAACTGGGATATTTTAGGGCCACGCTAATTGTATATCTGCTTAAAGGCTGGTCCTTGTCTAGTCTGGACAATCTAGCTTTGACAGGGCAGCATCAGGGGCAGTAACACAGTATACCACCACCACTATGTTCTGTTGTGCTCTATGCCTTGCCCCCCCCCTCATGTCCTGTAAGGTGAGCCTCTCAGGCACACAGGTGAATTGCCACGTCCAGGCCAGGGCGCAACTGAAAGAAGGTCACTTAACAGGAATGTAACGGCGGCAGTTACATCACAAAAGATCAACTGTCAAAGTCATCCATTATTACCAGAAAAATTGTGTGCAGAAGAGGACCTTGAAAACATGTCAGCCTGACTCACATTTTGAATGTGGTGAAACTTAATTTCCCGCCCTACTTATAAACAGGGATCAATAACGCCATGTCTGTGCTGGCTCACAAACAAGGCCTCAGGCTGGCGAGGCAGCGAGGGAGCGGAGTAGGAAACAGGATACAGAGGAGGAAATGTCATGAGGTTGAGGAGGGTCAGATAGTCGCGGGCCACAGGAGGACAGAAGCACCCACCTCTAGTTTTGAGTTGGCTCCATTTTGTCCGCCCCGTTAAAATGACTCTAACTCAATAAGACCTCACAGCCTCAGGCTCTGTGCACACCATGTGACCTCATCAAGCACCAGTGTGTATGACTGAGTTTTGTGTGTGTATACAGGATATATGTCTTCATACTTCTTCCTGTGTGTTTTTGTTTGTACAAACTGTTTGCCTGTGAGCCCTATCTGTGTGTGTGTGTGTGTGTGTGTGTGTGTGTGTGTGTGTGTAAATATTACCTACCCCTGTAGGAAAACATAGTGCTTTATGTGCATGTGTGGCACTCTTTGTCACACAAGTGATGTATAACTTCTGTTTTATTATACTGTTCTGCCTTAACTGGTATGAAAATGTAAGTGTTTTACTGTGCATTAAATTGTACTCAGAATACAACATTATTCTCAAGCACTATAATCAAACTAACAAAGTAGTCTTCAACAGCTCATTGAGTTTGAACATGCAAAAGGACTAAAAGGCCCTTTACACAATGTCATGAAGCAAGAAGAATAGGTATTGATAGCACAAGAAACAGGGTGTGAATTCTCAATTAGTCTGAGTCATTTGAACTAAAACTGAAAGCTGGTCGCAGACAATTCAAGCAGGAGTTTCGTAACATTTGTTGGCACCGAATTCAAATGTAGTCCTGAGACTCTGGCATGACGTGAATGGACTCTTCAGGTTTGGCCCTGACTACAGAGAATCAGCCTCATTTACCCACAGGAGTTCATGACCTGGGTGGGGCCTTGGCAAACAACTGACAACATGGAAAAGCAATTGCTCCAGTTTTCCCCCTTCCCCTCCCCTCCCCTGCTTCCCAAAATGGAATTTGCTCCTTTTGCGCAACTCTGCCGGAATCTCATGCAGCAGGAAGTACATGCCGGTCTATCTCCTCTGGCGGAGACGGTGTACCAGGAGAATGAGAGAGAGGAAGAGACATTCAACCCTGGAGGTTGTCTGAGGGTAACAATGGGTGGAGACCCTCACTGACAAACGGCAACATTCAGCCACACTCAGGCCTCGATGTACAGAGCAAACCAGGCAGGAATAAACAATGATAAAACGGTAAAAACAACCAAACTAAACAAAATGAAGGAAATATTAGAAGGAGTCAGTAGGATGTTGGTAGTAGCACTGTGGGGGAAACTAATGGAGGAAAAGATAAAAAAAAGAAAAAAGAAAATGAAGTAGGATGTCTGGTATTTAGCAGCCTGGTTCCTGGAAGTATGGAGGGCGTTTCTAGTAAAACCTACCGTCTTTAGCCGCTTCACTGCATCCTCGCAGATGTGCATGCCGCGAGACTCCTCCACCTCCACATGTCCCAGGTACTGCAGGGTAAAGAGAAAGACAGAGAGGGAGAGTGAGTAATGCTGTGGCAAACCTTTCCTCTGCTGAAGATGAAGTAAGGTTACATTAATAAACTCTGCAATGAGACTGGGTATTTAAATGAGTCCAGATTGTCGTATAACCCCTGGCAGGCCCGCGCTGGTGATTAATACACCTAATTAATTACCAGGTTGAGGTCAATCACAGTTCAATTAGTCCCTCATTTTGTCCATGGGGAAAATGCTAAATGTTTTCCTTAAAATATAAATGGGCAAGAGGGTAAATCTAACAGCAAGTGTGTGATTCTATGAAAAAGGGATTGCATGAGAAAAACAATACAAACTCATGAAAGGGCAAAGAGAAGATGCTCTTTCCTTTTTTTTAGGAAACAAGAGTTTGACATGAAAATTACAGATGACGATTGGCACAACATGTGGGGTTGTGTTTATCAAACATCCACCAATTCACAGATATGGAGGGAATTATCTTGGAAACATTTCATCAGTTTTTCTTTATCATTCCCAAGGTCAAGTGTAAATATTTAAACATAAATCTACCATGCTGGAGAGAATGTGGAGTACTCAAAGCAGACTTCAGACAAATTACTAATTTCGGGGTCAAACTTTACAAAAGATACCAGGATATGATATTCCTATGAGCTACATGGTACCCTATCTGTGTAATTTCAGGGAAAGGGATAAAAGATAGGCAATTCATCAAAATATTGTTGATAGCTAGTAACAATGCTATCACAAGGAAATGGGTTAAAGTGGCTCCACCTGCCCAGGAACAATGGACAGAGATAGAAGAGGATATCTACATAATGGAGAAACTCTGACACATCGTTTGATGCAAAAAGCACAGATGGACGAAAAGTGGGAGAAATGGACATTATTCAGGACCCAAAACAGCGACGAAGACTGATGTAGCTGTTAAAAAATAGGAAATGGATAGACTATTTAAAATGCAACTCCCCAAACAGTTTGTATACATGCACATTTGTGGGTTATGTATAAATATATATAAACGCTGAAAACATCAATTAAAAACTACAGTGGGGAAATAAAAGCACCAATGACCTAGCCTGGCATTGAACCTCTCAGCTCATTTTCGATTTCCAACGGGCGTCATCAACGGGCGCACACCAAAATGCCTCTGGCCGCAATTGGATTGACCTACAACCAATCAGAGCAACGAAAGGTGTGACGTGGCGCTGAGTGACACATGCAAGTTGGGGTGGTGCTTGGTCCGTTTTAAAGCAGGAAATAAATGCCCGCCAGGTCACAAACTTTCTCAAATTACAGCTAAACAGTGACCTAAAATGTGTTTCTGAAAACATTTGAAGCTGGAAATAGGCCATACAGTAACAGAATCTTGATTCATATTTGATCATATTTGATGGCAGATGTTATGTGCCAGAGCAAATGAAACAAGAGCTCGCAGATTTGTGTGGCTTCCTGGCTACCAGTGACCAACAACATGTTGATCTCACAAAAAGTTGTCCTTTACACTACAGGTGTTGCTCGTGTTTTGGCATCTTAAGACTTTTTCCCTTCTCCATGTACCTTAAAAGTAAGTAAAGTTGCGCCAAAATTAACTGCAGAACGTCAGAAAAAAATCAGTCCACATATATAGTATTTAACCTTAACCTTCAGAGGTGCTATGTCACCATATATGTCACACATGTAATGACTGAGATACTTGTTAAGACAGTCATCTAGTAACTAATTAATCAAGAGATGGGATGCATCAGGATCTGTCAGATTGCGCTCAGGGGGAGAAACACTTTGCTCCAGCCATGTAACAACACACATCAGGACTTGGACATCCTACGTGAGTGGGTTTGACTGCGACTGAATGAACGGAAAAGGCTGCCTCCTCCAGCCCTCCCTCCCTCCTGGACCTCAAGCAGCATCACACCCTGCTGTGTGTCACTCCAGAGTCACAACCCTGACCGGCCCAGAAGCCATTGTGAGCACGGGCTGGAGAGGAAGTCCTTACCCTTTCCTTATAGACACGCACACGCACGCACACACACGCGCACACGCACACACACGCACACACACGCACGCCTGTCACCCCCACCCTCTGTCCCTGCTATTTTGAGAGTGTGACGCCACGGCTGTGAGTCACAATGTTGGCGTATTAGAATACACGTGTGTACACACAAACATGCACAAAGACCCACGGACAAAAAGACAATACTGATGCAGCGAGGCAGCTGGGGGGTAGTGAGGACATTGAAAGCAGCGGCATCGCGAATAGGGGATCAGCCAGGAGACGTGGCTGAGGTGGGATGAGTAAAGGCAGGGGAGGCTTCAAGTGTCACAACAGATGCATCATTGTCGCATCTTACCCCGTGCTGTTAGTATGTAGCTGGCAGCAACAATCTGGAGGCTGAAAACATTCACATTTAACAGATGCCTTCAACCAAAGCAACAAAAACAAATCCTTTATTAGTCATTTGTATATCCTGAACAGTGTGTTGTACACGTGAAGGGTAATTTGGTTCTGAAGTACAGGTTTGTTTGGGGGCCCACTCCAGGATTAGGTCCTCTTGGCACTAATAACACAGTGGGCTAGGATTAGATGCAGTCTATTTATATATATATATTATATATCATGATGTTTGTATTATTGTGCTGTCACTGCCACTGCACTGTTTGTGTATATTTGATGAGGTAGAACATAAAAAGAGATCTTGTATTTACATTTCCCTGCGCCTGGTCTAGATTTTCCAGCTGGAGAGGGCCAGCAGAGTAATATGTGCAACCTTGGGATGCACTTAAATTCACATTTTGTAAACATTTGAAGCAGCCGATGATAAGGAGGACAGGGGTCAAGACAACAGCCTGACAGTAAAACAAAAAAGAACAGTCCTGTATTGTTTGAATATTTAGCTTTTAGGGAAATATGTTTTCTTGCCGAGAGTTAGATGAGAAGATATCACAGGTCATAAGTCTGTACAATAACTGTGTAGCTGGAGACAGCAGCAGGTTAGCTTTGTTCAGCAATAAAAACTGGGAACAGATAACGGTAACAAAAAGCTCAGAAGCTCTGAAGGTGGCATTTCACATACATCAATATCAATTATCTGGAGTTTGCTGTGTCGGTGTGAATCCACTGGATGTTTTCCAGATGGATTCCAGGAATTAATTCAGGGTATTGGCTATAAATCCGTTACAGTGAAGAATTCTGTCAGATTCAATAGAAAGCCTGCCCTTACAAACTCTGCAGACAACAACCTCACACAAAACTGCAAACTTTCATTTCCATATGAACACGTTTACATATAAACGTACCCTTGCATTTCCTTCTCCGTTTTAGTTGGTAAGCAACACACATAAGCAATTTAAATCAGCAGTCTCGTAAGACTGACATTTCAATACGAGGCAAATCTACAGTTTTATGCCTTTGACAACCACCTTGAATCAGGAATAATTGTCTGTCGCAATTTCTGCTGGAAAACAACAGACACAAGCATAACTGTGGTAATCCGTGGAGAACTGGGCTTTTACTATGCTTGTAAAAAGGCGGTAAGTAGTGGGGGGGAGCCCCAAGCCACAACATTAAAGGCTCATTTCACCCCATCTTAACTCCACCACCCCTCCAGATCCCGTTTCCCTCCATACCACTTTCAAACAGCCTTCAGTTTCTTCTTTTTCTCCACTGCATCTCCTCTCCTCTATTGGATCATGGTCTTTAGTGCGGCAGTCAAGTGATAATTTCACTGCAACTATTCCAACCCACACACAACTGGGCTCCTACAGTATTGAGGCACCTAGAGCGGGAGAGAGGGAGCAGCAGGGGGAGGGGGGACATACAGAAGAGTAGCATGGTAGGTTGCGGCGTAAAGATGAAAGCCAGTGCAGAGAAAAATGCTGCTGGAGAAGTGTGTGCGTGTGGCTGCAGAAGTACGAGAAGGAAAGAATGACAATGAGAGATAAGCTCATTTGTCTTTTGCCCACAGTGGCTGATCTGTTATTCACTGACTACTTCCACTATTAACAACTTACCATAAGCTTTTTAGAGGAGAGGAAGACCCTGCAACAATGATAGTCACCTGAGTTTTGGTAAGGTATGCCTATTGACTGGTTACAGTTACACAGCGCTGGTTTGTCTTTGGTTGCTTTATGTCGGCAGAGCATTCTTAAGGAAAGAAAGAATTCGGCAGTACTTTAATGAAACCTCTGGACAAGCCAATTTGTCTCTTAAAAGACAAAGAAAATGTGCTCACTTGAAGGAAGTGGGGAATAAAAACAAATTAGAGAAGACGTAGGTCCTCTACACATTTATAAGAAGTGTGAGGAAAGAGTAGAGTAATTGTTAATCAACAAACCTAGCTTTGAGTACAGCAAAGATAGACTATAATAGGGAGCAGGTGGGGAAGGGAAGGTGTGTGTGTGTGTGTGTGTGTGTGTGTGTGTGTGCGTGTCGAGGGTACATTTTTGCAGACAGCTTAGAAGAGATCTTGAAGCTAGGGCGTTCCACACACTGGACAAGATGTACACACAAACTACTTGAAGCCATGAACCGACACACACACGCACACCCATTCCACCTCTAAGTCTCTATCTGTTCTACCTATAAACACAAACTTCAAGGTAGTCTTAAAGCCCCTCCATTACCTTCCTTTACTTTCTCACCACAGTCACTTCCACCTCTGTATGCTTACGGTATTTTCAATTCCCGTTTTATGCACAAAGAAAAAAAAAAACAGGTCAAAGCATCAAAACCATAACCTGTACACTTTTATGTTAACGTACAATCCACATCCTTGACAGGTCTGCGTTTTCATTTCCCCTTTTCATTCTGAGTGAGGTGAACATTTGGACTCGTGTTATGAGAGGAATTGTACCGTTGCACTTCTGTGTTAAAAGTGGAAGGTTTTGTTGCCAAAACACAGCAAACTCTCCACTCCATCAGCTGCAGAACAGCACTGAAGATATATACTGTACGCAGAAAGATACTGCATCAGTGTGTCTTGCCCTGCCCCATTGCAGTGCCCCTGGATTTCTTATTTGTCAGCTATAATAAAGTTTCTTTAACTTTGTATATTTTACTTGATGATTCAAGTGGTTCTGATTACTATTGGAGGCCAGAAATCAATTGTGCGCACACATCCCACAGGTTTGGAAGGCTACAGCAGATAATCTTGCAACCTAGATAAAAGCTGTGCTCACAGTCTCTGAATGCTTATGATTAATCACAAGCGGCGTCCTTGGGGAGCCCGGCAGCATGTAGGTTTCTCAGAGGTAGGAGTGTGCCACAGTAAGGTCAGCGCTGCACTTTGTGCGCGAGTTTGTGTGTCTGTGAGGTTTTGTATGCAGGTGCGCTTATGTGTGAGGGAGAGTCACCTTGACTGCAAAGCTACATTTGCCGCTGCGGACCGCCTCCTCGTCTGTCTGCCACTGGTGCGGCCGACTCGACTCCGGCACGTAGACGTCTTTCTTCCGGCGGAAGCTCTGCCGTAGCTTATTCATCGCTGAGCTCCCTGTGAGTGGTGAGAGACACTGTATTAATACCCAGGGCGAAAATTGGGCTTTTAGCAGCAGCAAAATAATAAAAAGGTGCAGCACTGGTTGGTGGCAGAAACTCAAAAAGGCAACAGTTAAAAGGAAACAGCAAAACCTATGAGGTATTAAGTAATGATAGAAGTTTGGGAAATGTACCAGTTCAGGTGCAGTCAATAGTGTATGTCAACACAGAAATGAGTCAACTTCCTGTGTTTGATAACGCATAAGAAGCTGGTGATCGTGCAGAATCCCATTGCTACCAGACTACCACTTCCATGCCCTGTATAGTGCCTGTAAATAGGAATGCTTTAAACACTGACAGTGCAGACATCAGTGCACGACACAATAAGCTGTTGTCTCTCTGACTCACAAGGAACAAAAGAGCTGGAGCCTGAGTCTTTGTACTGTTAGGCATCAAGGCGGCCCAAATAAAAGGGAACAGAGGACAGCAGCCAGAGGACGGCAGTCTGCTGTTCAACTGAGAGAACCCTTTACCTGCTGATTACTCTAGGGCTACAAAATGACTGTTAAATGACAATCCAGATTATTTCCACAGAAAGTTAAAAATCCCCATTTCTGATTAGGACTTTTTGATGTCTTTAACCAACATCTTTACCACAGAAATCAGGCTTTTTAAATGAAAGTGCTCATATTATGCTTTTTGGCTTTTCCCCTTTTCTTTATTGTATTAAACTTAGCACAAAAAGTAAGGAGATGTGTGTTTGGTAGATTATTTCTCTGTGGTAACAATACTTTTTGGCAATAAATCTTATACCGTTGGAAATCCTGTTTAGTTCCCTTTCAAATGGTGCCCCATTTGTAAGGAACATGCATTTGTGGGATGAGCAGCAGCGCTGAGTATGTGGGTTGCGCCCATGAAAAATTTGCCAAACAGCTTATTCTTCCATTGACTCGTTTGGTGTTTGGTGGATTGGATGATTGAAGTTTGAAGAAACAAGACATATTGGCAATTGAACAATTTATTCATTTCACAAACAGGAGCCTCAGTAGTGTGTGGAAGAACCATACACAGCCACAACAGCCTTGCACCTCATCCTCATGCTGGTCACACACTGCTGTGGGATGGCATCCCATTCTTCAACCAGCATTTGTCGCTAGTCAGCCAACGTGGTTGTGTTGGTCACTCTGGCACAAACAGTACGCCCAAACTGATCCCACAAGTGTTCAATGGGGTTGAGGTCAGGACTGCTGGCAGGCCATTCCATCCTCTCCTCTCCCACATTCTGGAGCCCTGTGGGGGCGAGCGTTGTCATCTTGGAGGATAGAGTTCGGTCCCAGACTGTGGAGATATGGGATTGCCACTGGTTGCAGAATCTCATCTCTATATCTCTCTGCATTGAGATTGCCTCCAATGATGACAAGCCTCGTTTTTCCAGTGAGGAAGATGCCGCCCCACACCATCACACTGCCTCCACTAAAAGGTGTTGCTCTATCGGTGCAGCAATCAGCATAGCGTTCTCCGCGTCTTCTCCACACTTTGACCCTACGATCCAACTGCCGTAGTCAGACACCTGATTGGCAGCCCCTGGTTGTACCAGAAGCTCAAAACAAGTGTCAATAACAAATTTTTCATGGGCGTAACCCACATACTCAGCACTGCTGCTCATCCCACAAATGCATGTTCCTTACAAATGGGGCATCATTTGATTGGCAACTAAACAGGCTTTCCAACGTTATACGATTTATTGCCAAAAAGCATTGTTACCACAGAGAAATAATCTACCAAACACAAATTTCTTTACTTTTTGTGCTAAGTTTATATACGTTTTTGTGCACATTATAGGTTTATTAAGTGAAAAAGCCCAAAGTTCACCCCAAAGGGACTTACCATCTCCAACAGAAAACACTGTTCACAAACTGCTCCAAACAGCTCTATTGTAGTCCAGCCTTTACTTCAGGGACAAACTGAAGTCACTTTGTAACACACGTTATAATGCTCGCCTAGCTGCTAGCGTGGCACTCCCTCATGCTCTGCTTCTGACTGGCTAGTAGTACTTACTGCTCATGTGCGACTCCCAACAAAGATGGAACAGAAGTGAGATGTCTCACTCTGTAGCTACAACAGAGAGCTCAACACACAGGGTGAAAAGAGGAGCTGCAGCAATGAGCAGTACAACAAAAATATGGTGTTTTTTGAAAATTAAACCACGTAAACCTTTTCTGGTACAACCTCTAAATACAATTATGAACCTGAAAATGAGCATAATATGAGCACTTTAAGTGACGATGTTTCTAACTTCTAGATCAATTGGAATAAAAAAAAAACTTAAAAACCTAGTATGTCCCAAACTTCCCATGTGTTAACACCCACCATAGTTTACAAAATGAATTTCTGGTCAAGCTTTGCACTAACTTGTACTACCTTCTAGGACTGTCCCAAATACCTTTTTTTTTGTGCTTTGAAGCTTCAGTAATTATCAACAGCAAAATATTTCAAAGCTTCTGTGGTGGCTGTGTTTTCCGTCAGATCGTTTATAGATCTCAACATTTCCGACCGCACTTGAAGGCAGCTTCGTTTCACAGAAACAGAGAGAAAGAAAGAGATGGAACTACTGTGCATTGTTGTTGTAGTAAACACTCATCTGTTGTTACACAAACTCCTGGGCAGTTCAGTCCTTGTGTTTCGTGTTTTAAAACTTTCTTGTGGCAGCGATAAGAGGCAGTGGGGTTTCCTGTTTACTGTACGGGACTCTCAAAACTGACTGACAAGTCTGATCGCTGGTTACATGATTGTCCACCGCAGGGTTGCGTTACTCCGAAAGGTCACTTGGTCTCGACTTTTTGCCGCAGGCAATCAAAATAAATGGAAAGACCTGCGTTTCTGCCGGACTGTCTTGACGACTGACGCGGTGTGAATGCACACTTAGCCAGACAGCGCCTCACTAGAGCTTTGGCATAATGCACAGCATTTATCAAAATCGCCTGAAAAACGACCAGGTGGATACAGTATAACCAGACAGATCTCTACACACATCAGACTGCTCGCTTATAACTCTACATTCCTCCGTTCTTGGCTGAGATGGAGGACATGGCGCTGCATAAATTAGCCAGCCACTAGCAGACACTTAGCAAGCAGCTTAATCCCGACAAAACACCACAGTTAATTTCAGCCTGCATGCACTTTTAAAAAAACAACAACTGAAAATCGAATATCTACCCAAAGAACGAATATCATAATAGTGGAATATTCAAGTCTAGCCCAACTAGCTTCCCTGTACAAGTTTAGGGGGTTTATTAGCAACATTACAGGTAAGCTTACTTTTGGTTTAACCTCCAAATAAAGTGGTAGCTAATCTTGTAAAACTTTTGGTTTATTTTGCACTTGTATGATCGTCTTCCTTCATCTCATGTTTGTTGCCCTGTCAGACGTCTTTAGTGACCTCGCTGCACTCTGAGATCTGAGCAATTACTTAAAAGATTAAAATGTTATCATAACCAATAGAACCCCTATCAAAATAAAACTTAAGTTATAATAAACCACATTCTTCCATAAAAAGGTTTTCTTAATGTTGAGTCAAGGTTTTGAGTAAAAGGTCACTTAAATGCAGGTTCAAACATGAAAATTCTCTGAAAATCTTGAAACGGCACAATTAATTAGACTAACAGCACTACTTTAAACGGTGCATGTATATCTTCTTGGCTTTGGGAGGAGATTAGGAGGCACAATAAAGCAGGAGGCCCAATTAAAAGTTGCTGATCCAAACTAGAACTGAGAGGTGCATCCATCATCGAAAGCCTGGCTCACGTCTCCCTTAGCAACTCATAACTTGGCACCAGAAGTGGTTCAGCCGTGCAATGCTGACTTTTAAACACGTGAGCAGAGCGTACCCCTTGACTAACAAGTTGCACCCACTAACTTCTGAGTGGATGAGGATCTGGCTGGATTAAAAGGTCTTTAATCCAGGAGAGCTGACTGGCCGCACACACATACACACAAACACATACAAGAGCAAGCAGCCACATAGCAGCGTTCAATCGCACACATGCTTACAGCGACCACACACATATGCACCTACTTAACTACACAAACACACACACAGGACCGAGCTGTCTGTTTGCATAATGAAACCTGTCCTGTGAGCCGATACTGGCTGGAGGTAGAAAGTGCTCTCTTATCGGCCCGAGCCAGGCTCCAGCTCTGTGGGCGGCACACAATGAAGCTTTCAGCGCTGACCAGGCTACTGAAACACACATAAACACATCAAACTTCCTACTGTCACTAAAGGGGGCGACCTGGAGTGGACCATGGGTTTAGGAAATGGCTCTGCAGCATATTTCTGCACTTCAAATTTCCCAAGCGTACACCGACGAAAGACACAAAACAAAGTTTAACCTGCTGCGTATTTTCCGAAACAACTACATTTTATGAACTAAGTATGACTACTAAATGACAGCTCGTCACTTGGCCAAATGAGTGGTAGCGTGGCCCACCTTGCAAGCCAAATTCAAGTAAAGATTTTGGCTGTAGCTAGTGGATTTTTGTCTCCCTTTTCCCACGTGTTCTGGAAACTCTGCAGATTGTGTGACACAGTCAATGCCTCTCTTTCTTTCTATTGTGTGTTCTCTACGGAATCACTCATAGAAAGACAATCATGCCCCCTGAGCCATTCTGTAGGTAGAGACACAAATTCAAAAGGCGAGTAGTCTGAAAATGGGGCAGAAATGTCGACTAACAAGGTGTAAAGCAGGCGCTATGATGTGTGAAAGCACCTGTTTTGTAGCAATAGCCAAATACCTCTGCAGGTGTCATGGTATAAAAAGGCACCCAGTCTCTAGACTCTAGTGTGTGACTGGGCACATACACAATACAAGTTGTAGCCTGCAGTAGAGTGAAGTGTTTGAAAACAAGACGACAGGGTGAGAGGGAAAGAAATATTGCTTCATCCCTCACTCCCGCTCTCTCTCTCTCTCTTTGCACACTGGTTTATTTAGGTCATATCATATTTGGGCTCACTGCGGTGCCAGTGACAGGCTGCACGCTTCCAGCCTGCAGAGTGAAGAGGAGGAGCAGGAGAAAAACTCAAGATTAAAGCATTTGTGTCCAATATGTTACGCACGCATTTTAAGTCAATGTTGTCACCTTGACTTCACTTGTCAAATTGTCACCAGACACAAGGCACGACTTGTTTTATGTTCTCAAACATAATATTGTAAATATGTGAACAGGGTTGGTGCAGTCTGGTTCAACAGTAAGGGTTGCACTTAGTAAATCGCCACTTCGGGCAAATAAATATAACAACCCAGTTGCCCGTTTGGGGGGGAAAAGTTTCAATATTTTTTTCCAATCATCATGGTATCATACATTGACGTTATTTGATAACTAATAAACCAATTTGTATAGGGGCCAGTAAAAACGGACTTTGGGCAAGCAGCAAGCAGCAAGCATGAGTTTTTTTAACTCATCTTTAAGAAAACTTTGTTTGTTTATGAAACTGTAGAATGACACCCGGAGAACTTTTAAGTAGAAAGTGTTTAAAAAAAAACAAACAACAACAACAACAACAACAAAAAAAAGTTATATAGCCTTTCCAGGAATTGAAACAGCTGTGAATTGGTGTTGGCGAACATGTTTGCCAACTTGACAACCACACATTTTCTGAGAATGAGGTAAGTTTAAGAGCTGCAAACATCTATTATTTATCTAATAATGTGTTGCCTATTTCTTCAATTAGTCAATGTTCATTTTTATTTATTTTTTTTAAGATCAATTTTTTATTGCCTTTTTTAACTTTAAATTAGTCAATGTTTTAAGTCCATTAAATGTCAGAGGAAGGGAACATCTTCCAAATTGCATGTTTTGCCCAAAGATATTTAATTTATGATATGCAGGGTTCGTACACCTTTTCCGAGGTCAAATTCAAGCACTTTCAAGGTCCATTTTAAAGATTTTTCCAGCACCATACACCACTGTAAATTACATACCAATACATAGTCAAAATTATTATTTAGTGTTTTTAAATCACATTATAAGAGATAATGCTATAAAACAGCCAAAATTGTGTTTCGTAATAGCAGAAGGATCAGATCTCTTCATGGTTCATAACGTAAAATACAGTAAGACAGCTATGGAGCGTAGCACTGAGTGGGAGGATCTGAGCCAAATGACATGCAGCTGGGTCATTCTGTGTCAAATCAGACAAAATCCAGGAAAACAGTTGCAGCACCCTCTTAGATTTTGCTCAAAGTTTATGCTGCCCTTAATGTCAGTCTTTTCAAACTTTCTCTCCAAATCTAGGGCATGCCGTACAAACTTGTAATGGTTCAGTCATGTTGACATGTTTGTCTGCCACCCTACAAAGTTTGGGCTGCCTATGAATAATACTTTTCATTATCTTAATGTCCAAATATTGCTTCCCGGATAATGTGATTTTCAGGCTGTAAAACTGAAGTAATTTCAAGGGCTGAAGACATAGGATTTGAACAGAAATATGTTACAGGCCTTGGTTTTGGGACACATTCTTGATATAGACAAGGTTTGAACAAAATCTGAGACAGTGCAACAACAACCTGTAATTCTATTTTAACCCAGAAGACTCTGACAGTGCACAGACACCTGCCTGATAATTAGCCAATATTAATTGAAAAAAAATCTATTTCATTGCCAAGACATATACATTCATCTACTGGAATAGAGCAGTGTATATATTGCATAAGGCCATCCTCAACCTTACAGTAGGCTACTTGTATGACACGAAACGAGAACTTCCCAGCAGCAAATTTACAAATCCCACTATGGCCACGCCAAGACCCGCCCTATGAAGCAGCTCGATTGGTTGGGGTTAGGCACATGGACAGCCGACCTGTACAAATGGGGTTACGTTACCTTGCGTAAGCATGGACGCCTGGCCAATAAATGCTATTAAAGGGCGGGTCTTGGCGTAGCCATAGTAGGAGTCGTAATATCGCCTCCCGGCCTGGTGCAGTAGTGGTTTCACGGGGGCAGAGTCACACCTGGCAGATCGCAGCCACACATGCAAGCGAGCAGGTTTCATTTTAGGCTCTCCTACATTTTATTTCAGATAGGCATTTGTTGTGAAGGAAATACGGTTACAATTTCAAGCATTTTCAAGCATTTTATCTAAAATGTAAGCACTTTTCAAACATTGAAAACACAACATCAAAATTCAAGCATTTTTTTAAGCACCCGTATGAACCCTGGATATGAAACAAGAGAAACTCAGCAAATCCTCACACTTGAAAAGCTGGTTAAGGCTGCACTAATCTCTCTCTCTATATAAACAATGGATCTAATGACTACTTGCATGTGAAAGGAGTCAGTCATAGTGGCAAACCCACAAAGATCAAGAAATGATCAACCAACTCTGCGGTTCTCCTCAGCTGTAAAGAGCGTTTAAGCATTTTTTAGCTCATCGTTTTGCTGTAAATTGTAAATTCTGGGATGAAGCAACCACCAGCTCAGACTCAGTGCAGAACAAAGAAAAATTCCTTCCAGGATATCTTATTTTGGGAGAGAAAAAAAGTCGCTTTGAATTAATCCATGAGACAAACAGGTAGAATACCGTAAATCTGGAAAATAGTTTGGGTTTATCATCCCGCAGGGCGATGTCGGTGCATTAATGCCCCAAAGGTCTTATGCTTCTTCTTACAGCACTTTACTAAACTCACCTTCTAAATCACTTAACACTTGTGCTGCTGCCAGCTTACAACCCACACACCTTCTCTCCGGCGTATTGCAGAGTCTAAAAGGGACAAATAAGGAGAGAGCAGGAACATAAGTAAAAAGCACATATACTCATGTGCGTGGGAAAGCATTTGCACCGGCAGTGTTACCGAGTGTACACCGAGAGTACCATTTGCAGGAACGTGATATGAATACCCCAACAAGGTCAAAATGTTAATACTTTCTTCACATCCAACTCAGGGCATACCCATTTCTAAATTCTTTGTACTTTTTACCCCTTTCACCCCCTTTCAGACCGACACAATTCCATAGATCCACATTTGCCATTGAACCAGCACAGATCATCTGAACCGGACTCCTCGACTCTGCTCTAGAGTTGAACCACTGTCTGTTTATACGCTACTTTGGTATGAAAGCGTTGATGATAAAAAAATA
Organism: Sander lucioperca; assembly: GCF_008315115.2. NCBI lineage: Eukaryota > Metazoa > Chordata > Actinopteri > Perciformes > Percidae > Sander > Sander lucioperca. The sequence goes on along the minus strand of NC_050190.1, from coordinate 7,991,841 downwards.
GAATAAAGACTTAATAAATTCAACCCGTGTTGATTTCAAGTGAAAAAACTGCAGCAAAACATTTTAATCAATGGGTATATAAGGTATTTACACTATATTTATGTACAGTGTGCACTGAACTACAGTTGCAAAGGGAGGTCTGTGTCAACAGCGACAACCAGGGATTAAGCTGTAAAAGCAGACTGGTAGGTCAAACGTAGGTTGAACACATGTTCATTATCCCACGTCAAACACGGAGTTTATGTATGAAAGCTGCCAGTGCCACAAGCATTAGGTAACTCTATTGTGTGTGTGTGTGTGTGTGTGTGTGTGTGTGTGTGTGTGTGTGTGTGTGTGTGTGTGTGTGTGTGTGTGTGTGTTGGCAGGAAGGTTAGCAGTGATGGGTAGAGAGGCCAGGCAGAGTGGGCCAGAAGAAGCAGAGCTCAGAATGAGCAGCGCGGGGGGTGATGGGTGGGCCATGTGAGGTGGGTTTAGCCCCTTGGTTTGGCCATGAGCCTGAAAGAACAAGGCAAGGAGGGAGGAAAGGTGAGAGACAAAGACGGAACAGCAAATTCAGGCACGGTAAAGTGAAAAGAAGGCTAAGGAAGGGGAGAGTTAAGATAAGTGGCAGGAGGGACAGAGGGAAGTAAAATAATTAGGATGGAAAGAGTAAGTGAAGATGGAGGGAGAAGTAGGGTGGAGGAGGAGGAGGTAGCGTTAAAAAAATGAATTAGCACAGTTACGTTTGTTATTATTCCAGACTCATTAAAAATAAGCATAATGTTCCTCACAGCAACAGTTTGCCTTCAAAGGTTTTGAACTGGATTCAAAAAAAGTATCTAGTCAATGCAACCTCATGACCTCAAGTGAGGTAAAAAAAAATAAACCTGCACTAGAACAGACAGTAATAGCTTCTGGCTCTGGCAAATCCGTCACAGAGTTTATGATCTTTGTTGGCATTGATGGCACCGGTGCTATGCTTTTAAGTGAAGCGGACAAATACAGCTAAATATAAATGGAGTGACTCCTAAATGTTGCTTTTTGTACATCTACAAAGCAATAGCAAAAGCCATAGCTGTACATTGTTTTCCCACTGAGAAAAGTGAGCAGCACTCTTTATGCAACATGCAATGTTTCATGTCTGCACTGCATTTTGGTTTATTCAAGTTGTCTTCGGGTTTATTCATCTGCCTCTTCAACAACTGACTTTCTTCTATTGTTGAACAGCAAGGCAAATATCCCAACATAACATAAGTATACCTACATTTGGACACTAACACATTGGGACAGACCACACAAAATGAGACAGAAATGAAGGGTACTTTTCACTTAAAGCCAAAGGTTGCATGACAGGTGTAATCATCGCAGATTTTACTCACTGACGGCACTGAAACATGTTTGTCAAAATACAACATGTCCAAGGGCCAGCTTTTAGAGCATCACAAATAAAACAATCCTAGGGCCATTTTAAATGAAGTGAATGGAGAATAGAGAGGTATAGAGGGTACTGGGAGAGGGCGGGGGGACTAGAGAGAACAGGCGGGTGGGAGGGGGTAAAGGCTTTGGAGCAGGAAAGCAGGATCTGATCCCTGCTGGAGCTGTCACAGCTCCTATAGTCCGGTGACGTGAGGATCTCTGGCTGTTATCCTACCAGCGCTAATGAGAACCATTACACAAGGACCATTTATACTCTCTCTGTGTTCACGTACACAGAAACAAGCAACAGTGAAGGACAAAAAAAAAAAAACATGGAGCTCTCTGAAGACTCTCACATGCAATATCATCAATGTACTCAATTATGGACATAGGCACACAGAGTCAACAATGGTGGTAAATTGTAAAGACAGAAAAGCACAGAGGAGTAGACGCACAGGACGAACAGAAAAACAAAAGTAAAGAGATAGAGGGGAAAAACAGAGAGTAGGAACAGGACTTTCCTTTCTTCAGTCAGCACTGTGCTGCTGCCTGGGAAGTAGGGAGGGAGTGCTGCTGCTGGCTGTAGATGTAACAGCATTTGAATAATCTCTCCAGGAATGGAAAACTGATTAATCCTTGTAGAAGGATCCTAGGGATGAGTACAGCGGTTGGGTTTCAAAGAAGAGGGAGGGAGGGAGGGACTGGCAAGGAGAGGGAGGGAGTGAGTTAGCGTGAGAGAAAGAAATAGAATGGGCAGCAATTCAAGACCAAAAGGCCCCACTGTCTCCTTTCATGACTTGCCCCACCACTGTGCCAGCTGATACTCTTCATCCTATTTTATACGGCTTTGCTAAGGGAATTCCATGTTATCGGTGTTCAGACTGCATTCATAGTTTGGAGAGCAACATAGATAGGATAGCCTCAATCAATACGGCCGGCCATCCGTAATGCAAAACATGCCTGGCCAGCATATCTGCTGAGCGCTGTTATCGGGGAGCTGGCTGGCTTGAGGTGAAAGTGCCTCTGTTCTGCTCCAAAAACGGCCATATGAAGAGAGAATTTGAAAATGCTGTCACTATGGTAATCCAATTTTCCGGACCCCGCATTGTGGCTTGGCATGCTTATGTAAAAAAGAGGGGTATAAGAAGAAAGGAGACATTTTTAATGAAAGTGTGCAGTAGAGCTGCACGATATGACCTAAAATCAAAATCACGATTAATAGCACATTTTACCTCGATAACGACAAATAAATAAATAAACTTTTCTGAAGCCAAAATGTTTCCAGACGATGGACAATGCGGTTTTTTTGTGCACAAGTTGCTCAGTTAACTCGGACTCTGTGTTTGAGTTATCCTCCATTATGCTTTCAATGCGGCTGACTGGTCCAGGCAAAGTCACGTGACTGCACACTAGGCCTGCACGATTCAGGGAAAAATATGAATCACGATTTTCTGCCACGATTTTTTTCTCACGAAGTGTAATGTTTATTGCACACATGAACCATGACAAAACAAAATAAATTGGCAGTACCAAACATATTTTTTTTGGACCTATAGCACATTGCGCATCACCACAAGCCTGTAAACACAGAGGCTTCAATGAAGACAAGGGAGAGCATCGCAGCGCTTTTATACAGTCTATGTTTAAAACTCACAGAAGAAAGTAGTAGTGTTTGTGATGCAGTCGGCTCGTAAAATTAAATGAGAATCAAAGTCATAAAAAAAAAGAAAATCAATAATTTTTTTGTTTTGTTTTTTTGAAATAAAAAAAAAAGTTATTTAAAAATTAAATCGTGAACAGGGTGAATTGAGATCGCGATTTGATAACAATTAGTCGTGAAGGCCTATTGCACATGTGGTAGAATGTTTTTAAGGAGGAAGTAGGCCTATCAATGTCGATAAATGTTCGATTAATCGTCCAACCCTAGCGTGCAGTGCATTAAAAGCCAAGCTAGGTACACAAGGGAAAGGCTGCATGTCCACGACAAACTTTGGGACCAGGATGAGGGTCAAAGGTCAGGGCCAATCTCCTTTCTGGCATCCTGGTTGGTAGGTTTATGGTGACAACAGAGGGAAGTTAGCCAACCAATCTCTCTATTTTTTATTACCAATAACTGTAAAACAAATACAATTAAACTGTCAACGACTGGAGTTGAAAAAGTCAAAACAGTATTGCACAGGGCTGCAATAGATGCAGTGACATGGGGCGCCCAGCTGATTCCCTTCATTAATGCTAATCGTTAATGCTCACCCCTAAATGTGATATTCTGGGTCACATGCATCAGAGCGGAATGAATTACTGAATCACAGTTTGAAACTCAGGGGCAGTATGACCTAAATGGAGTCTATTCAGTGTCATACATATTTATTCAGTATTGGCAAGCTGTCTATACTATATAGTTGGTATCGCTGCTGAAAATGTGCAGACCTTTTCCCTCTACCAGAATGTATTTCTCCGGCACTACCCTGTAATGCAGTATCTGTGTTGAGTTAACATTACTGGTGTGAGAGCTCACTTTAGTGATTAGGCTAAGCTTAATTAAAACCAGTACACATGGGGACACTATAATTTGATTAGGGATTTAAAATAGTGATTTATATTTGTGGTAATTATGTTTCTTTATTTGCGTTTTGTAAAGATTCCTAAATCAGTTCTGTCTTTTTCTGTTATAAAATAAGCCTTGATTGATCCCCAGAGGAATCAATCAATCATTGGCTTTTTTCAGCAGCACAAGACAAAAATAAGTACCGATACACAGAGGAAGGTAAAATAACTACAAATTATTATTAGAAGTATATAAAATGATAATAAAATATAGAAACTGTGGAAAGACTCAAAATTACAACGCAAGTGGTGTACAAACAATACCAGAGTTTCACACAAAGCAAGTCTCATTTTAAACAAAATGACTAGCACAAAAGGGAAAGAGAACAACTCAACAAATAGACAGCAGAAGTCACAATGTGCCCAAGCTGGTGAAAAGAGAGCCTGTCAGTAAACAAGTGGAACTCATCACCAGCTGTTTTCACTCGGCAGGCCGCTCTTTGCTTTGATGATCTGTACACTTTGCACCATCAGTGTCCCAGCAGTAATCGGAATCACTTTGTTTGCCAGGTACAGCATGTGTCCATACAGTGATCCACAGATGCAACCTGACATCATGATGCAAAGATAGATGTAGATCCGGGGGACAAGTGCAAAACAAACTATGATCAGCAGAGTGTAATGTATTGCTCTGTAAACATCAGCCAGACGTACAAAGCATTACTAGCTTGAGAGCAAGCTGAATTAATAAAACTGCTGAAACGTGTCTAAGTCAGCAGGACAATGTGTCATTTCTATTCCTAAAAAGCATCTATTTTAGGATGTTAAAGAGGTCTAAGGAACAAAAGCCAGAGAGAGAACGATGAGGACTTGGTACAAATGGGTGGTACTCCACAGAGGAAGGAAATGGTGGGAATAGGAGTGCTGGCTACTGTTTGCACGGCTCACTCGCTCCCTGTCTGCCACTGAATCGTCTCAGGGTCCTTCAATCTGTTCCCTGCCCCCAGCAAGACACCATGACCTCCGTTTCCTGAGTACACATGACTGACCCAGGTTAGGGTTGAAATAGGGCCCCGACTGCTGCACAGGGAATATTAAGTTGCTTTTCTCCCCTGCCACCTTTAATTGTGTATGTGCTTGTGTACATCAGTCTCTGTGTATCTGACTTTTTGTGTGTGGTCATGCTTGTGTTTGTGTATCTAGGAGCGGCCAGGCGTGGCATTAAAAAGGGGCCCAGTCCAACAGCAGGTCAACCAGCCAGCCAGCCAGCCAGAGAGCCGGATATCACTTTGGGCAACAGCTGAGGCCACATTTAAACGACCAGGGCAGTACCCTGGCACCAGGGAGTGGCGAATCACTGTCACTGTATCCTCTCCCCTCAGGCATGCCCCGGCGATGATTCACAGACTGAATCAATGGGCAGGGTCCGGCCTGGTTTCCACCATAACGCCACACGGGGCATCGACAGCGCATCTTCAAGATTTATGCATTTGTAACATTTTTGTGATTGTTTATCAAACATTCTTGCCAGAAGAGATGGTATGTCAAATAGAGTGGAGTTTCGATGAAATGAAGAGAGTTATAAACACTAGTCACGCTGTGGAGAGGGGCTGCTGACTGAAAGCCTGCTCGGAGGGGTTTGATGTAGTGGTCTGAGTGCCCCAACTCCATCAATCCTGGTCCCTCTTTATGGGAGAGTGCTGCTGGGAACACAAAAGGTATACTGACTAATGTGGCAGCCATGGGAAGATGTCTTTATAAAAAAGGGGCTGTGAGTTTGTACCACAGCTGACCTAAAAACAGCCATGTGCTCCATTCATCTTAAACTAAGAAGAATCTCTATCGTCCTGCTTTGTTGAGAAGACATCAGTGTTGTCCAAAGTAAACTGTGGCACAGAAGCTTAACCCTCCTCACAGGCGATCACTCAGAGCCAACCGCAACACTTTGTCCCTCACTCTAAAAGTGACCTCTGCTAGGAAACTTTGAGTAAACCTCGGAGCGAAAAAGCTACTCATGGAAACCGTGTTTACTTTTTCCCCTTGACATCATTGCATTACACACACAGACACACACGCAGCAGCAGCAGCAGCAGAGAGAACAACCAAGCAGAAGTGGATATGCACTTGACAAAACCCAAACCTGCCACACATCTAGACAGTACACATTCTTTAAAAACACAAAGCTCATAAAAACACACTCACACACACATGCACAAGTGAGACAGACGACCACAGCGGCCTCTCAAGGCCCCAGAGCCAAAATGTCTCCATTATTAAAGTTCTGCTGTTCTGGAGAGAAGTAAAGTGCCATTAGAAGAGTTGCAGCAAGGTGGAGAAATCAGGCAAAATACTACACACTGAGCATTGTAGCAAAGCACTGCACTGAGCTGAGGAAACACAGACAATGTTACATATTCACTAGACCTCAGTAAAGTGCTGTTAATACATGATCTATTAATCCTACTTAAGGCTGACCCGCAACAAAAACGCTAGCATTAGCACATTTATAGAGTCTCAGGAGAAGAATTCTGATCTTAGATTGCAGTTTATACCCCCGGGCTTTGCCAACTCATATATAACCGCAACCAAAAAGCTGATAACTGACCATTCTTGGATCAGTGTTCCTACTGTGATTTTGTGAACTTGGTGCAACCTGATCCCAGAGGGTATATGTGGATTAGTGAGTAGGTAGAGACTCTCACAATCCCATGTCCCCTGTGTCAACATTCACTTAACAACCAACCACAGTAAATGTCAAGCTAAAACCTCGTCTAGGTCAACAAGCAAGAGGATTTAACCACAAACTGGCAGGCCATTTCCCCAAGAAGAATAGCTTTAGACGGTGTCACATCAGACACACTGTTTCTGTCCAGTTAAACAGGTCTGGTCGTCCCAGTTTGAGCCGGTTGGCATGCAGGGCACGGACATAAAACCAGACAGCACTTCCTGCAGAGCTGCTGACTCAGAAGCTTCAACTAAAATATCAAAAGACGATGTTATCAATAGCATCGATGGGTTGAAGGCAGTCTGTGGCAAACGTCATGCGCAATTGTTGGTTTCGGCCTCAGCAGTAACTCTTCCTCTGCACAAGCAGCACAGTCATTTCCGATATAACCACATCAGAGCAAGCGTACAGTCCATAGCCGGGTTTCTGCCGACATACACAGCCTGCTACCACCAACTGTAAAAATGCCTTCGATGTAAACACAATCTAAAGTGTGGCTTAATTCTCAAGGAAGTGATCAGAATCGCTGTAAGCAAAGATCTAACAAAGTACCCGAACAGGGCTGAGAGAAGCCTTTTTGCCAGATTACTGTGTTTATGTAAAACAGTGTCATTAAATAAGTAAGGTTCTAATTTCTTTTTATTTGACTTGTGAGCACATGTTGGTCCTTCAGCCAATTCTTACAACTTCCAGTGAGTACAAACATGCTGCTTGATTGTTACCTTTCTGTTATATTCAAGTGTTTCTTTAATGGTGAAAAGGCATATAGGCTCCTGTTTGCCCCACTCTGCTTATCCTCCTGCCTATTATTCCTCCCATCCTTCTCCCTTCCCTTGAGTGCCAAATGACTTTGTCTCTTTAAAGAAGCTATGATAATAGGACACTGACTCGCAGCAATATAAACTGGTATGACATCCGCAGCGCAAATGCACAGTAATATCAACAATTATTAATTAAACGTGGCGACTGTTACGTGATCACCATTCACATTTAAGGCTGTTTTATGCTTCCGCGTCAACTCCATGCCGTAGCTACGCCGTAGCCATAACGCTTGGGGGGTGATAAGTCTGAGGTTATTTGCAAGGTGTCTGCCAGCCAGTTTATGTTATGTTAGCAAGCAAACGTTAGCACAACTGCCCACAAAGTACTGCTTGCTGGCGAAGTGCTAATTTCAAAACGTTACCGACATATAGACCCTTTACAAACGGATAACCCCGTCATTGTAACCAAAATATGTCTGAGTTTATTTGCAAAGCTTATGTCAGTGAACTAGCATGTTGCTACTCCCCACAGTAGGCTGCTTGAAACACCGACTACCAACACACAGGACCAGTTGACCAATCACAGTCCTTGCAGTCTGCGTCGCCTCGACGCAAAGTTACACATTTTTGGAGGTGCACGTCGAGCTACGGCGGAGGGCTCGGAGGGGGGTTCGCGGCGGCGCAGAGGGGTCTGCGGGGGTACGCCATCGATTCGACGCAGAAGCATAAAACAGCCTTTAGGCATCAAAGAAAACCACAAAAGAATGAAAAGTGATGCAGTGAGCCAATTTACTTGCTCCCTAATGAGCATCAGAGCCAATCCAGGTGGAATTAATTGCATAGGGATCATTTTTCCATCCTGTGTGGTGCTAATGCATAAAGGGAAAGTTAAATAGGGCTGTCGGTGGCTGTTTGCTGACCCTTTACAATATGCGTTTATATGGTGGCTATCCTGGCAACGGTTAGGGATGACACAAGCCCAGTTCAGACCAAAATTAGGCAACGAGATGATTTGGAACTTGCAATTACTTGCAATACACTGGTCTGCAGCGTTTTTAAACCTGCCAGTTTACACCAATGTGACTAGACAAGATGGTTTATCTTCTCCATAGCAACAACTCTCTGTACTTCCGTTCTAACTTCTGACTTTTCAGGGTTTTTTTTACAGCTGAATATAATTTGTAGCGTCTTAAAATGAATGAATGAGGATAGCGATGGTGTTTCTACGTACGTGTTTCTACTAGTTGACAGTTTGTAACTGTCTTGACCTGCTGACTTCGCTATTCGTGGATTGACTGTCTGTTATTGCCATTATCATAATTACTGTCTTCCTTTCCTCGGTAGACAGAGCTTATAGAGCACACAGACACATTTTACAGTAGCAGTAGGTCAGCCACAGTGCCACTACATATGATGCAAATGAGTCTGTGCCTGTATGCTAATATCAAAACAGAGACAGGTTAAGATGTAGATGCAATATGCACAAAAATAAATTCCTTCCTTTGATAATCAAGATAAGTAATTTTCTTTTGTAGCCCCATATTGCTAAATAATCAGGATCATTTCAGCTGTAGTCACAGAAACAGCAATAGTGAAGCAACTCATGTCCATAAACCATAAACAGTTTGTATACGTTTTATTTATGGGGCCAGAATAATTATTTAGGCAGGCTATTTCAGTGTATAAGAGGCGAGGAAAGCCGCTGTGACATATGATGACAGTGTGTGTGTGTGTGTGTGTGTGTGTGTGTGTGTGTGTGTGTGTGTGTGTGTTCACAGTGTTTACTGAGTGATGAAGGCCTGTCATTCTTCACTGCTCTCCTAATCAACATCTACAGATTGCTGCGGGGTAAATGTATTCTGCTGGGGCTTTAGACGCCGCACTGACGCCTTCGACACTTTGCTATGCCTCATATATACCACTTGAGAACATGTGTGTCACTTTGATACACCTAAACACAGACGCACAGGTGGAGCAAGAGTAAGAGGGCAGCACACACACACACACACACACACACACACACACACACACACATACACGTGACAGACAGAGTTAAGGCAGAGCAGCAGAGACAAAGACATCAAAAGGGCTGACAGCGTGAAAAGGATTTGAAATGAAATACTGAACATGAATAAGAAATGGAGATGAGTGAAAAAGACAGGGAGAGAGACAGAAAAGAGAAAACATGGAAAAATACTAGAACTACTAAAATAGAACCAAATCAACCCACTCCATGGTTCCAGCTGCTGAGTCAATGTGTTGTCAATAATACAGCTATTACAACACTATTGGTAAATGGTTAACAGTGCTGTTGGTGTGTGTGTGTGTGTGTGTGTGTGTGTGTGTGTGTGTGTGTGTGTGTGTGTGTGTGTGTGTGTGTGTGTCCGTAGCCGTGTTTGTCCAGCAGCAGGAGTGATGAGAGGTTTGGAGTGGAAAAGGAACTTCCTGCTGAGTGAACAGACATGCAATCACTACACTGCTCCTCTGACCAGGCCAACACACACACACACACACACACACACACGCACACACACACACACACACACAGAAACACACATACACTACGTACACACACACACAGAAACACACACACACACACACACACAGAAACACACAGAAACACACATACACTACGTACACACACACACACACAGAAATACCCATACACTACGTACACACACAAATCGTTTTCTGTTCATCTCACTCGCCCTCCAGGTCAGCTGAACTGTCCTTAAAACAGAGAATAAACTGAAAAAAAATGAGAATAAACACAGATTCCTTTTAGAGCTGGGCAATATATCAATATTATATAAATATCGACATATGAGGCTAGATCTCGTCTTAGATTTTGGATATCGTAATATGACATAATGTATGTGCTACATTACAGTAAAGTGATGTCATTTTATTTACTAACCAGACTGTTCTAGCTGTTCTTTTATTTGCCTTTACCCACTTAGTTATTACATCCACATTACTAATGATTATAAAAAATCTCATTGTGTAAATATTTTGTTAAAGCACCCATAGTCAAACCTACAATATCAAAATTGAAATTGTCGCATTCTGTCTCCATCTTCAAGAAAGGAAAAATAGCTTATAACATATGATTGTTAAATATTCTTTGTGTGTTATATTTGTACTTGGGTCATCTGTATTTTGTGGTATTTGTCTGTGTTGAGTTTTTAGTGTCTGTATATTCTCTGTTGTATGTTTATTGTTATCGGGCCCCCTCCGAAAAGCTTTTTTTTTTTTTTTTTTTTTACTTATTTGGGGTTCCCCATTTAAAGCGGCCTACCTATAATCATTGTACTTTCTGAAATTGTGTTTTAATGATACAATGATGACGTGTGAATAAAAACATAAAAAAATAAATAAACGCAATATCGACATCGCCGCAATATTGAGCTCTAATTCCTGTGACCACACAGTTTTAAGAGTATCTTCATTCACCTTCAAAAAGGAAGGTGATGCAAAGGGGGTTGTATTGACGTCAGGAACCATCCAACCAAACTGGTCTTGTGAGCATGAATGTGAATGGACCTGTAGTATTCAGTGCGGCGGTTGAGCCGCTTGCTCATTTCAGGAATTCCTTTCACGTACCTGACCTCCGCTCTTTGTACCCTGGTTGGGCAGTCAGGCCGAGGCTGACTGTAGAATACCAAGTTACACAACAGAATAAGTCAAACTGATTGTGCTACCTGGCTATTTAACCTCCAGATTCATGAACAGGACTTCCACGGCAACTTTAATCCTAGGGGAAGTCTTAATGGCTAATGTTGTGTTAGCGCTTAGCGGTGTGGTTAAATTATATTAGTGAACACAGCACTGCCTCTGGAAATACAGGGGACATTTCAAAAAGGTGTAGGAAAATCTCTTTCTGTAGTTCTGTAGTGTGTGTGAAACTAGCCTGGAAAGCACCTGTGAAGGTGTGAGGCTGGACTATGAACTCATGTCAGTAAGAAAGAGATAATATCAAGTTTCACTTTAAAAACACCATGAGTCTTCTGACCTCATAGAGACTAGTGTTTATGTAAGCAATGCTCTCTAAATGGCAGGCAACTTATTCCATGGTGTACTGTTATATCAGTGCCAGGAATAATTCAGCAGTCTTAGACGGCTTCTTTTTTCCAAAAACGTTAGATGACTTTTTGTGAAAGAGTCCAAAAGTAGAAGGCTGTAATATGAACATAAGAAGTGATTTCACTATGTCCATTCACACACAGCCAAGGAGCCGGCCAATTAAGCGCTTTCTCTGCAGCCAAAGATCGAACTCAGGCAGGCAAAAAAAACATTTTACATTTTAGGGCTTGGGCGACTTTTAATGAGGGAGCATGTCAGGCAGTATCATTTAATCATGCTTGAGCTAGTATGACGGTTGTGAGCACATAGGTTTATATTCCCACCAAGAACTAAACCACATGATGTCACTGACCACCACACCTACGAGCAGAGAACAGACACTAATCGGTGAGTATAGAGTTCAGATGAACGGAAAACCTGCATGGCACATGACCAAGGTGTAGGTGTCACACTCAAGGAAGCTTTTCCAAGTCCCATGGCTGTAGGAAACACAATGGCTGCAGGGCTTGAACTTGTGACCTTAGCATTATTGATTTAAAAAAAAAAAAAAAAAAAACTGAGCTCTACCCAGAAACCTAATTTAACAAGGAAGATTGTTTTTTTAGTGGGCAAGGAAAGGGCTGCCCTGCCCTGTCATGTCATGTCTTGAGAAAAGCAGGTATAATAAAGCCAACAGACGCCTTTTCCCTCCTTGGCCAAAAGACGGGGTTGGGGGCAAGCAGGAAGATGCAAAGAGGACTGCAGAGCATCAGAGGATGGAAAATTACCAGGGCTCTACAGTCAGCTGGGCACCTTTGATCAGCCAGAGCCCAGGCGCCAATTACTGTGGGATAATCGGCAGCCCTCAGAGGCCTGACGAGCTGCAGGCACTGTGGGCACAACGGGTCAGTGACCAGCAGGCAAAGGCCTGGTCAACAAGGCTCACAGAGCCAAAAGCCGGCGGTGCCCCTTGCTGAAACGGCCAAACGGACATGCAGCACAGCGAGGCAATTGTTCCCCTCCTGTCGACTCAGCACAGTGGCACTCTCACAAGCCAGACATCCCTCTCCGCAGACCGCTTGGTGGTGGAGGAATGGTGCAATGGTGGGGAGTGAGTAAATCCGCGACTGCATGTGTCTCAGATTCTTCACACACACTCTCCCTCTCTCTGCAATGAAACATATGCAACATACGTAGAACAAATGTGCACACGCATGCTGCTGACACAACTGTCCCTGTAATTATGTGGTAAACAAAAAGCTGCAGCGCTCAAGGCAGTACTTGCTGCACAGTGATGCAACACACAGGAAACACGTTCCTCGCCGCCTGTCTCCACTGATAACCCCTTCGTACCCAGGAAGAAAGGCTTAACTACCTGTCCAAATGTACTTCACATTATCTGAGAGGAATGTGGACTGACAACGCAAAGTAAATGTAACTGTGTGACCTCTCCAACAACAAAAATGTTTTCCCTCTGACTTTTTTCTCACCAATAGTCTGGCATGTGACACAAAGGCGAGCCGGCAGCAATGATTAATAGGCAAAAACTTAGCCCCTCTACGTGAGGCTGAACATGATAGTCAGCTCATTAATAATTGACATCTTTCTTGTGCTGGGGAACGTTCATCATCGATTAGGCGGCTGCGCTGCTCTTCCCTCCGCTGTCAACAATACAGCGATCTGAAAGAGTTTACAGACCTCTACACACAATTTCTCCTTAGTCACTTCTGCAATAATGAAATAACTCTTGAATCGGTTTGCCTACTCATACCGTGCAGTTATCTAACAGAAACGCAGTAGCCAGTGGACTTTGGATCAGAAACACTGCAGTTACACAACAGCCAGTGCCGGTCCAAGTAGACCCATATGGGCAGCATACAGCTTCCCTGAAAGCCACAAGTCAGCAGAAGAGTCGGATCTCTTCTCAAAGCAGTGAGAAACAAGAGACGTTACACTAGAGGGGAGAGAGCTTGTGTATGAGACCATTTTGATAAAAAGATGGATGTCAATTGAAATTTTCAGACTGGGTTAGGGTTAGGGTTTTTTCTGAATCATGCACCCCTAGTAACTAAACATGCTTGCTGTCTGGGAGTTCCGGGTGAACTCATGAAAGACGGTACCGTACGCTGGCTGTGTGAAAGACGGTACCGTACGCTGGCTGTGTGAAAGACGGTACCGTACGCTGGCTGTGTGGTGATGTCAGGCTTCAAAGCAACGGGCCGTGAGGTCCAGAAGACTGACGTTTTCGTTTTTGTAAATCACGCTCTCCTTGCCCCCTCCACTCCACACCATAACAGAAAGTAGAAACTAAAAGAAAACACTGAAAGAAGAGTGACATGACGCTCAGCATGCCACCAGAGGATTATCTTGAAACGTGTACCTAAACTGCACATTTTGGTACAGTTCTGATGTTCGTCTATTGGCATCAGAATCTTTAAACAATTTGCAAGCGAGGAGGGTGGCGATAGTAGGTGGGGCTAAGAAAGGCCAGGAGGAAGCAACAGGCCAGGAGGAAGCAACAGACAGACTGTCTGCTCAGCCATGTAAAGGGGGTAATGGTATCATGGTCATCCATGCTATGGACAGGGAGTTATTAGACATAAACACAGACGTAACTTAGTTTGGAGACAGGGAGTTATTACACCAACAACACACTGAGATGTTAACAGTAGGGCATACAGGGGAACTGAGAAGTGAGATACACCAACATGGTTTTAGAAAGCCAATACCAAAAATCTGATTGTGTGTCACCCACATCAGACAAAGCTTTCAGTCATACTACAAATGCAGCGGCAGGATAAGCCTTGCACATGTTTAGGTAATATGTGGTAAAACATTTTTTTTTTTTTTATCAGCCATTTGGTCAAACAACATAAAAAAACCTCAAGACGAGATCACAAATCTCTCAATTCTATACTCAAACATTGGTGGTAAATATACAGTAGGCCTAGTATTGGTGGACCTGAGAAGCCAGAAAGAGAGAACCAAGAGAACAAGGAAGGGTGGAAAACGTTTTTACTCACAAGCAAAATCCAAAACTGATTCTTCCCTAGTTTTATACCCAATTCAAGGTATTTGTAACCTATTGGTGAGTTTTTGAGTCAATCATACTGTATGCTTTTGGTTAAGGATAGTGTCTTGGTGAGGTGATAAACATACCTCGGCCAAAAGTCTTACATGTCTAACACAGTTACTAGGTTCCCACCCTGTGAGATCCAGCACCGGTCAGCCTGTCCTGGGTCACTCCTAATTAAAGCAGAGATCACAGGACTGAATAAAGTATGAGCTGTTCCAGCACAGGAGGCTCAGGTATCACTCTATATAGGGGCCCAGAGAGACAAAAGGAGTCCCTGAGCCCTACACCATACCCAGGGAGGGGTGATATTGATGCAAACCCGAAAGGCAACTCCTTGCATACAGTGACGCCCCCCCCCCCAACCCTCCCTAATCCACACTTTAAACCGCCAGGGCAAAATAAGGAGCTCAATGCCCCTTGGACCCAATTAAGAACTAAAGATATTGTCCCAAATGGGGACGCTCAAAGAACACCCACTGTTTTTTTTTAAATGAGCACTGACAAAGCCAAATACTGCAAATAAGAAACAACCTACAGATACAAATACTGCATGGTTTGTGTAAAACAGGGAGATTGAGTGCACTGTGGTAACATAACTACTCTTATCTGACAGTAGAAGCATGATTTCAAAAACATCAACACGAGCTATTTGTCCGTGGAATAATGTAAGTCTAAGCACACACTATGGAGACTAAAGTTTAAGCATAAAAAAAAAAAATTTGTTTGGTTCTGGTTGGTTGTCAGTTGAGGTCATGGGTCGATAGGGAATTTATTTTATTTTTATTTTTTTTCCCCAGTGGCAGCAAGGGATAGGTAGGAATTTTTTTTTTTTTCTTTTACAGTAGCGATGGATTTTTTTCATAACATAGCCTACCTACATGTACAGTTGTCGCTTAGTAAATTGAAAACATGTGTGTTGAAAACAACACTAAGTTTACAAGAGTAAACATTGCTGCTTAAGATAAACCAGACTACAAACTGACATCTTTCATTTTAGCTTGTTTGTATAAAGTCGCTATTTGCAGAGTAGAGCTGTGTTTGCACAGCGCGGTGGACAAGAGTGGACAGCGCAGACAGAGCAGACTGAAATATGGGTTCCTACATGTTTATACCTGTAGAACAGGTAGGTGGGTATTGATAAGTATTGACTTTTTAATCATGGAGGGTTTATTGTAGGCTACTTACAGTAACGAGTGTAGCGTTAGTTCATCTGCGCCAGTGGCAGTAAATAATGTATAATCTGTATCGTTTCCAATCAGTTACATGTGCTGCGTGAAGTAACACACACACACATCGGCTCTGGTGTGTGCGTGTGCGTGTGTGTGTGTGTGTGTGTGTGCAGCGTGCGCATCGCTGTTCAGAATCCCGTCTATCTTCCATAATGCAACGCTTGCATCCAAATGAATTGTGTTGCAAAGTTGTCATTAGCTTCACTGCTGTTAGCCACCTCCATTGAGCCACAGGGACTTGCTGTAACGTTAGAGCACTCTAAAGGGTGTTTACCTTTCATTTGATCGTGTTTGCTTGCTACGTTGCCATCCTCTTGAACGACATTAAACGCAACATGTAGTTCATGAGTGGTTTCATCCGCCCTGTTTAACGTGTTGAGGCTCCCCGGCGGCGCAGTAGCGCTGTAGCTGGCCGGTGAGGGCTGCTTGAAGGCGCCGTCCTCACGCTGCTGCCGTAAAACTGGACACGGCAACGTTAAGTGCCGCTGCGGCGACATCGGGTCCTCTTCCGCCATTGCTGGAGGACAACAGGCATCTTGCATCGCAAGAGTGCTGTACAAAAATGGAATTATAGTTCGTCTCAAACTTTTTATTTGGGTATTTATTTAATTCGTTATCATTTCTTCCCCAAGCTCATAAAATAAATTTGGGTCGCACATGAATTGACAGGGTCGGTCGGAAACCGGAACCAAACAATTATTTTTGTTAGGCCTTAGGAGCAGTCAGAACAGTGCAACGAATAGAACCATGTCCGGTTTCCTAACATCCTAACCTAAAAACATGGCCAAAGATGCTCCTTAGTCTTCATTTTGTGTACGTCTGGGTTTGTGTACAATCAGCTTTTAAAACAGACGTTCCATTATGTGAAAAGGTCATGACCAACAGCAAGAATGCCCCTCTGTAGAAGACGATAGGGCTTAGGGTTGGTTGGTAAGCAGTACCAACAAACACATCAAACAAGTTCAGTCCAACTCGGCAGTTCCAGCGGACCTATTTTAGGCTACTTATGTTGAAATGGGGTCAACTGCACATTTGAGATCCTGATTCTAAAACCTCCCCTCTGGTTGAATCTTCTCAGAGTGTCTCTGTTGGATCCAGTCCCAATCAGCTCAGCATATGGAGCCCTAACAAGTGCAGACAGTACGCCTTCTTTCTATTGAGGCAAAGGATACCAATTCCTACATGGAACCGGGTGTTAATGATGCTTACATGTACATTTGTCCTCTGAAGGTATCGTCTTAGATTTTGGATATCGTAATATGCCATAAGTGGTGTCTTTTACTGGTTTTAAAGGCTGCATTACAGTAAAGTGATGTCATTTCTGAACTTACCAGACTGTTGTAACTGTTCTATTATCTGCCTTTACCCACTTAGTCATTGTATCCACATTACTGATGATTATTTATCTAAAATCTCATTGTGTAAAGATTTTGTGAAACCACCAATAGTCAACAATACAATATCGTTGCGGTATCGATATCGAGGTATTTCGTCAAAATTATTGTGATATTTGATTTTCTCTATATCGTCCAGCCCTAGCAGAAATGTTTATTTTGGTGCATTTGTGTACACATTTCATATTGAGTCACACTGTGCACTAGCTTGTGGCTTGCAAGTAGACTGCAGGCAGCTATTTGTTTTTTTTTTTTTTTGTTTTTTTTTTTTTACTAAGCAGTGTTTTGGTGACTTATCATCCCAAAAGGTTAGAGTTTTTGGCAGAGCAGTGTCAAAACAAATCACAGCCTAGTTCCTGTAACTTGTCTGCATTCTTTGTCACAACCCCTGACATTCACGCCATCAAAAACACACACAAACACACACACACACACACACACATCTGGATTACATTCTCACTCCTAATGAACGATAACACTCAACTTGGACGAGAATCTTACTTTCAGGCATCTCACCTGAGTTTACGTGTCCTTATTCTCACCTTCCCCCACTAACCAAACTGAATAAGCAAACAATTGAGCATTGTATTAAATCACTCCGAATGTGCCTAGTGGGCCCTCACTTCTGTTGAGCTGTGATGTTGACAAAAACCACAAGTTGTGGATGACAACATCAGCCAGCACATTCAATGGCCCGCATCGTAACTACGTACATTTACTCAAGTACTGTACTGGGGGTTGGTAATCAGTGGTGGTAATGAGAGGGGGACAAGCACTGCTCTTCCCCACCCAGATTTGATCCTGTTGGTCTGGGGATTGAACCAACGACCTCCCGGTCACAAGCTCGCTTCTCTAAACTTCAGGCCACCACTGCCCCTTGGAAATAAATGTCAGACTGGCTGACGTGTGACGTGCATTCTTCTTAGAAAACAATTTCGTTTGTAGAAATGTCTCATGATGTATTGTCTCTAGAAGTGTATTATTCAACAAGAAGGAAAAGAAAATTGCAATACTCAATACTATCGAATCCCAAGAAATGAAAATCGCAATGCAAGTCCAATCGGCGCCCACATATCGTGAAAGAATCGAATCGGTACAAAAGCATATCCCTAGCCCTAGCGCCATGGCAGAGTGTGTAGATGAAGGGTGTGTGGCTTATAAATAAAAATGTAACAGGATGCGCGTGCAGTCAAGAGCTGGACACAGACAAATTGTCCCGATCCAGACCGTTTGGTGTTGTAAAAGAACTCTCCCGTTCTTGTCCACTCATATCTATTTAGTTACCGCTGGACTGAAAGCTAAGCTGACATTGATGCTCACTCTGCTTACACCCTAAGTGGCAAGAAGCTGGACTATCTCGCTGCTATCAGGGGACAAAAGTGAAGCCCTTTGATTGCGTCGTCATCGCACAGCAAGTTTATCTACCCATGTTGCATCGCTACTCAGTATTCACATGTACAGCTCACTGCCAAGAAAGGGCCTCTCCTCTGAGAACAGTGTGAGCCGCTGAGAGTAATGCTGGTTTCTCCCACAGACTGAATCACAAAGCTTTAGATAGAGACTAGCTAGCTCTTGCATTCGCCTGCTCTCTCAAACAGCTGACAGACTTGCACAGTGGGTTTGGTGGCAGATAGCCAATCTTGCCTCCCTCATTCTGTTAGATGAGTCAAGCCACGAGTTACTTTTTCAAATTTGGGGTAGAACGAAATCACTCTTATCTCTTTGTATGGGAGAGACGTCAAATTCCCTTCCAGAAGACATGTATACAATTTCCAAATGGTCCGAAACACTTTGTACTAGGGGTGCACGATTCAGAAAATGTCACGATTCAATATCGATTTTCAGGCTCAAGATTCGATTCAAAATCGATTGGAGACATAAAATAAAAAAAATAAAAAATATGACTCGATTTTTGGAATTCTATGAATCGATAGCGCTTGAATCGCGATTTGAATGTGAATCGATTTTTTTGCGCACTACTTTGTACTATAACCGTAAATACTTAGCGACATTAGAGAACTAGTCATTTCACCCATTAGTAGATCACCAAAAAATGTATCTGCAACTATTTTGGTACGTAATTGATACGTAATTTTCCAAGCGTAAATGCCAAATATTTGATGGATCGAGGCTTTCCAATGTATGGATTTTATGCTTTTCGTTGTCATATCTGGTAGGAAATTAAATATATTCGGGGTTAGGACTGTTGGTAGGATTATATAACAAGCGATATGAACACCTCATACCTGGCTCTGGGACAACGTAATGTGCAATTTTTCACAATTTTCTGACATTTCCCAGCCAAAGCAATTAGAGAAAATAATTGGCAGATTAGTCGATAATGAAAATAATTTTTGGTTGCAGCCCTATAAAACTGTACCATCAGTTTAATAAAGATTAAAACTTTCAGATTTTCTCCTCACAATGGAAAGAACAAAACAGTGGCGCGTACCTAGTGTTTTACATACCTTACGATGTCAAACGGATAACTCAGATTGTGTTATGTAGGTCACAAACATCACCTCCACCCCATTAAAAAAACAATAAAGTAATGACTCGACAATTATGGCTAATGAGAGCATCCGAATGTGGTTGCTGTCCAAAAAGCGGGATGTTTCAGTCAAACGGGCGAGCTGCTGTGGCTAATACACAATCCATCACAGAGCTATCTTTGTAAAGTCTGCATGTGGAAGGTAATCTGACCAGTGATGTTTATCTGATCAGGGATGGCAAACCAGATGGGAAATCTCTTGCTCTGTAGTTGTGCTAAGAAGTAAACTCCCATAAAAGGTATGATATCATTACCATATAAGAGTATCTGGGGCACATGATCACACTTTACAAAAATTCAGAGTGTTATAAACTGTGAGTCACAGTTTATATCTTCGGGGCAATCAACCTGTCTGATGGCTACATGCTGAACATATGAGCAGCTGTCTTTTCTTTTTAACCTTACGTTTCCATTGTAACTGCGTTGTTGTGACACATTTTTACAAACGTACCATGTCACGAAACTTAACTGCAAATGAATACACCTTGTTAACGCCAGCCTGCATTAGTGACGATGATATTACACAAGTGGTCCGTGTAACAATCTAAGAATGATGTGACGAATGATGTGCTAGCTCGGTGGTTCCCAAAGTGGGGTCCGGGGACCCCCCAGGGGCCCTTTAGGGGGTTCAAAGCAAAAAAAAGAGGAAACATTTATTTTCACTATAAATTCCATCCATAAGTAAACCAATGACAGAATGTATTACTAGTATGGCCATGGTTTTCATATAGACTTGCTAGCTGAGAATGAGGTTTAGTTGTTGTTGAATTGTCCTGGTTACGGGGACATAAGGAATGTACTTTTTTACTACAATGACTGATTTTTTTGCCAAGCTTGGAAGAGAAAACGGGATACTTTAAGAACGAGCTGTGCAATAACATATCATTTCGTGAAATGTAATAAAATGTTTAACTGCAACTGAAATGTTGGCGTCTTATAAGCAAAGGGCTGGGCACTTCGTATGCATGACACAGAAATAAACAAAAACAAATCTAATCGATCATACACTTTCTGTAATAAAACATCTTACAAAAATCCTATCAGATGGGGGGGTCCGTAGTCTTTATTTGTGACAATTTAGGGGTCCCCTGACGTGAAAAAGTTTGGGAACCACTGCGCTAGCTGATAGCTAGTTCATCATTTTAGTCTGAGTTCGGTTCATTATTTTTTGCTGAGTAACGTTCACCTCTCAAAGTTAAACAGGTAAGTGTAGCTACTCAACTACCTAACCTTAGCTAGCGAAATAACCTCTTAGCTCATTCGGTAGCGCAGAGGCAGACCTTTTCCACCCCCCGTGAAGGATGGTAAACACCCTTACAGCTTACATTTAGCTCATTCTTTTTTTTCTACTCAGGTTAGCAAGCCAGCTCAAAGCCATGTAATTGGGTCTACGGGGAGCTAAGAGCCGTGGAGCTAACATAGCTGCGTGTGCCGCATCCGAAAAAACACACAAGCTAGTGCTGCTTAGCTCGGCGAGCTAACAAGCATTACCGGGGCAGGCTAATACAAATATACATTTTTCAAACCTACCTGTGATCACCGCTGCGACCCAGAAGATGCACCGTCAATGCCGTCACCTATGTATCACGAACCGTGCAGTGCCGAAATAATTCAAATTCCACAGAAAGAGTCGGGAGAGACGCTCGCAGTCCAATCGCTTCAGCCACTGCCGCTGAATGGCTGCTACACGGAGACTCAACCAAACTTCCTCCTTAGCAACGGACCGCCTCCGCGCGACCTCATTGGCCGGCGCGTGCAGATTAGAGATGATCGATAGTCGGCGGCTCCTCCTGTATCAAACAGGACTTTTACTGCATTTTTGAGCCCAGTAGACTTATTACTGCAAGGGAGACATTAGCTCAGCTGCTAGATTGGGCAAATACCTCAAATGAAATTACTCCACTTAGTGTAGGCCTACTAACTGTGACCTGCTGAGTCCAGATCAAAACCACTATTTGATGCTCCATAAAAACAACTTATCAAGGTGCTTCCTAACAGGTTGTCCAATTTTGGAAGTGGGAACAATGTCACTTAAAAGATATCTGGAAGTTATCGTCTGGGTCCTAGCTCCATGCACATTTCAAAGTACATAGATAATGTAATACCATGCAACCAGTGTACGAGGACTGAGTCACCAGAGCAGTGTTAGAACCAGTGGTTAGAACAAGTGTTCACATATCTTAGATCAGTTGTTGAAGAAGTATTCAGATAAATACCACAGTGTACAAACGTTCAAGTCCTGCAGTAAAAATGCAACAGAAAAGTACATAAATATGAGTATTATCAGCTAAAAGTTGCCTACTTAAAGTATCAAAAGTAAAAGTAGGCCAACTCATGATGAAAAATGCCCCCCCTATGAGTGTTAATGTGTAAGTAGTATGCTACTTTTTGAAGATTATTTTTTTGGGCATTTCCACCTTTAATTGATAGGACAGCTAGGTGAGAGAGAGGGGGAAGACATGCAGGAAATAGTCACAGGTTGGACTTGAACCTTGGGCCTCTGCGTCAAGGCATAAGCCTCTCAGTATATGTGCGCCTGCTCTACCCACTGACCCAACCCAGCCACAATTAGCATGCTACTTTTGTATTTGGTTGAGGTGGAGCTAATTTGAATGGCATACTGTACGGTAGTTTTAATCTATAATGCATCAACTCTTATGCTTAAGTTGATATGAAGTCGATCTTTGCACGTAACATCGAAATGCACAGAGTAACTTGTAACTAAACGCTGTCTTTTCTCCACCTACTGCCATGTTTGCCTCCACAGCTTCGTCCCCTGATGATGAAACCTCGGCCCCTTCAAAGGGCCAGAGCTTTATCAGCATTAACTTGCATTCCTCGCATAGCTAAGAAGCCTACTAAGCTGCAGTGTGACGTGTTTTGTGGCCTTGAAGGTTACAAAACCAACAAAGAAAAGACAAACTAACAAAGTTGTCAAGCCTGTTATGCTAATGATTCTCATGTATTTCTTTGGAGGCGTGAATATCTCTCTCTCATAGGCCTACACACACACACACACACACACACACACAGTTGATGTCTCTATCTTCTTTTCACTATCACTTTCTTTTTATTCTTTATTATCTTGAATCCATTCTTCTTTATGACTCTTTCTTTTATACGAAGCCTTCACACATCAACCTGTCAGTGATAAAATGTTGTTGGAGCGCCTCTTACATATCTGTGAGGATATTCTGCTCCCTTGTGGTCACTTTATGTAAATTCAGCTACACAACTGCTTAATCATTTTTTTCTTTTCTTTTTTGTAACCCTGTCTACACTGAATGTGTCACTTTATCATGTGTACTTCATCGGAAATCTGTTTTCATGGTGTTTGAACTGCAGAGGAGTACTCAGATCTTTCACTTTAGTACCAAGTGTAGAAATACTCTGTTAGAAGTAAAAGCCCTGCATTCAAACTTTTACTCGAGTAGAAGAACAAAACGTTTGTAACAAAAGAACCCCAAAATACTCATAATGCAGAATGACTCATTTCTGAATAATACACTGCAGATGGTAAAGGTGGAGCTCATTTTAACTGCTTTACACACTGCTGGGTAGCTTAAACCTATAATAATAATATATCAGAATGTATTTGTTGATTGGATTTTCTATTAATAAGCTAAATTTGCAAAGTACCTAGTATCTAAAGCTGTCAAGTAAACGTAGGAGTAGGAGTAGAAAGTACAATATTTCCTCCTGAAATGTAGTGGAGTAGAAGTATAAAATGGCATAAAATGGAAATACTCAAGTAAAGTACAAGTACCTCACAATTGTAGTAGAGTACAGGACTTATGTAAATGTACTTAATTACTTTCCACCACTGGAACTTGTGAAATAAATGTCTAAATGTAGACACACACACAGTAGTGTACAGACGACGATGGCAGATTCACGTCCATCACTCTTCTGTTAGTTTTATTGAGCGGTGAAAAAAAATGTACACGGTCTTTCATGACACAACAGCACTGCTCAAATTGTAAAGATAATTTGTTTGGCATTTTAGGCCTTTATTATAATATAGGACAGCTTAGACATGAAGGGCCACAGGTTGGAATTGAATCTGCAACTGCTGCGGCAAAGACCTCTGTACATGCGGCCAACGCTCTACCAGGTGAGATATTCAGGCGCCCGAGCTTATGTTGATTTTATGTCGATTTTAGAATGGTTTCTTTGTTACATGTTTGTATTGTGAAGCAACAGATTGTAGCACTATGCCTTAAGACAGATTTCCCCTCGGAGACAATAAAGTGTTTTCTATTCTATAATATTCCAACTTATTTTGCAAAGAACTAGAACAATAATTCCTTTGTTACCACATTTTATTTTTCAAACAACATATAGAGTACTTGACACAAAAACCAAGCCATTATCTGCTTCAAATATTTACATACAATTTTGTAGAGAGACAGAAAAGAAAAACATTCTTTGGGTCTGACCATGCAAAACAATAAATAATGTTCCTGACAGTGCTTTGCATGGTGCTTTCAAGACTGCTATTTAGCAATTAAAAAAAAGAAAAAAAAGAAAATGATTTTACTTGGCTATACATAAAGCTGCCCTGGTCTACACAGTCATAACAAATGCCTCGACCTAAGACTAGGCAACAAGACAAGCACTTACTATGACTCAGAGTCAGGTCCACCTCAACACATTTGCTACAGTACAGTATGCACTTGTTAGTGTTAAGGGCAACCCACACTACTCCAATTTTAAGCAAATTGTTTACCAGGATATAATGTAGATACAGAAATGGAAAAAGTCAGATGTGCAACAGTTTTTCGGTGAAAAGCTTAGATTACGTAGAACTGCAGCATCCTGGAAGGATGAAGCACTGTACAGAAAAGACCTCAGATGTATTTGCTCGACGAGGACTTGAAATGTTTTCAGCGATGCTCTTGTGTCCCCATGGACCAGGAGCTCCAAGTTGACATCACAAAAGTACAGTTCCTTTCATCCCTCAGCACGGCGACAAGACTGTGCAGATGATGATGATCCCAATGAGTCCTTCTGCAGGCCGGGTCCCTCTTCCCCCCTCGTCCACTGTGGCTCAGGTGATGATTTGTGGCTCCCAGGACTGGCTGGCCACCTGGGGGCGACACTGAGTGACGACCAGAGGGCCCGTCGGGGTCTGACTGTCCAGGCACAGGCCACTGACCATGTGCTGCAGAGCCGTGCCTTTAGGCTTCCACTTCTAAAAGAGATTAAAAAAAATAATAAGAGGTAAAAACACATCTGTCACGTCATTTCACAGAATCAAGATTCCAGATTAACTTTATTGTCCCACAAGGTGGGAAATTTGTCTTGGGCACTTAACCCAATGCTGCAGCTGTTAAAAAACAACATATACAACATGATACAAATACAACAAAACAAGCAATAAAATGACCCCAATGGTGTGTAACAAGGAACTGTAAACCTCCTCCTGCCAGAGGGACGCAGCTCATACTCTGTGTGCACAACGTGAGACGTGTCACTGACCATTCTATAGGCTTGTCTCAAAGTAGCCTGTTCATAAATACTCGGCATCAGAGATGTATAGTAATGAAGTAGAACTACTTCACTACTGTACTTAATACTAAAAGGCTGCATCTGTACTGTACTGGAGTATTATTTTTTTTCTCCTACTTCAGTACATATTTTCAATGAGTTTAATACATTTATACATTAACATTAATACATACTCGAGATGGAAGAACCGTGTACATTCCTGTCCTTGTACTGCTGCTACAGCCAAAGGAATTGTGAGTGTCCTTTGGGCTAAACATTTGAAATAATATAAACAATATGATATTCAAACTTTTGACTGCTTTCTCTAATAACTACAAAACACATACTTGTACTTTTACTTTCAGTACTTGAGTGGTACATTTTAAAATAAACTACTTGCAATACTTAAGTACAAAAAATGTTGAATACTTTAGTACTTCCACTTAAGTGTGGCGCTTGAAGAGCACATCAACTTCTACTCAAGTCACTTTTTTGATAGAGCACTTGTACTTTTACTCAAGTCTGGGTCTCTAGTACTTTATACATGTCTGCTCTGCATGGATAAGTGCTCTTTAACACCAATCATTTTCCATGCAGTATGAATCAATCAATCAGAACGGTTTATTCTTTAACTGTACAGAGAGGTTGTAAAACCAAGCTGCGGTACTGCACCTGATTCGGCTCTCTAGGACTGCCTGATAAAATATCAACATACTTTTTTTTTTATCGGCACCATATACTCGCAGACGACGGAAAAAAATGCAACCGTTGCTGTGGTCTGCAACAGAGGCTATCGACACGTGTGCTTATAGAAAGCATACGCGTCCTTCTCTGGTTTTATTATTCCCTGATTATAAATGATGGATATCAGCACAGCACGTTCATGTTAGTCGTGAGGAATGGGCCGAGTCAGACCTGGATAACAGTAGTCAGAGGAACGATTGATTTGTTGAACTCACAGTGGAAAAATCATAGCAGAGCCAGCTGTAGTCACAGCAGCCTGAAGAAACTATTTTTTTCACTGATAAAATGTTCTGTAGGCCATTTGTTACTGAGTTCAGCAGTGGTAGAACGCAACTCAGTACATCTACTCAAGGTATGACAGTACAGTAAAATACAAATGTGTAATACTTTATTTCATATTCCTTTATAATTCTGTCTCACTACATTTATTTTGTTTTAGTTTCTTCACAAATTAAGATTCTTAGATTGAAAACAAAAGATGCACTCTAATAGATTAAACTACCCAATAGTATATCAAATAGTTCAAATAAGCACCACCTGGACCAACAACACCTTCAACATCAGTAATGATCTAATATATAATAGTACAACACTCACAGAGGCCATTTTTCTGTTGTGTACTTTTACTTTTGACTTTTACTTTGAAATAATTCATATATGTAAGTTTATGTAAGTGTAAGAGTGTCTGTATTGTAGCTTAAACAATATGAGATGTTTGAGACCCATAGCGATATGGATATTTGGGAGTTTAAAAAAAATGAATAATATACCAGCTGATGTGTGACCGTGATACGTACCAAGTGGGACATTTGACAGTTGAAAAAAAATCCGCTTGTCGATGCACTCTGGTGGACAAACTACGCGATAGAGACACTGTTTCTGAATGACCTAGAACCAGTTTGGCATTTCTGACTATGTTCTCACACATTATTTATTCATTTGTTTATTTACATTATAGTGGTAGTATTAAATACATATTTGCTTCTTCCCATTCTTTTTTGGACATGTTAAGTTAATATATATATTTTTTTACATGTTCAAAATAAAAGCATTCATTCATTTATCAGTAATAATAAAATATACCGGCCGATATATATTGGCCTGAATTATTTATCACTCAAGCTGTATTCTGTATATGTACAGTATGTGAATATTTGTGTGTATGTATATATAATAGTTGTATTTTTTATGTGCAAACAAATACATGAATACTTGTAATAGAGTATTTTTACTCTCAGTTGTCAGTTTATTAGGTACAGCCTTGTAGAAGGAATCTAGTTTAATATAATGCAACAGCCATTAAAAATCCTCCCTTCAGGTGTTGGCGTTGACTGGAGATTGTGGTATTACACAGAGAAGTGTTTCTGTTATGTATTCCACCCTCACTGATATGAAAGGGTTTGACAGAATATTAGAAACACTTCTCAGTATGACGCAACATAAATCAAAAGCACCACAAACGGCAGCCTCCGAAATGACCATGAAGTTGAATCAACACCTGTCTTAAATGGGTCCAAACTAAAACTGAACATTATAACCTTCATGAAGGGAGGATTTAGGGGCTGGGGGGTTCTGCATGACGCTCCCTGTCTCAGCTTAGCATGCTGCTTGGCTGGCCCAGGGAGCATTATCAAGAGCGTAGCCATCAGCGCCAAGCATAACTGTTTCCATTTGTGATGAATGGTTAAATCTACGACGGGAGTGCTCCTGACTGAACTTCAGTTAAGGATCTGATGAGACGTGCTGAAGCCAACAGGAGTCAGAGTATCACCAAAAGGCCACAGACTCATGGCTGGGGGGGGAAATGGTGTTGTATTTATTTTTTTTATTGTTGTACTTTCCTCTAATATCTATATATGGTCATTATTACATCAGGTACACAGATTCACCCTATCTACAAACCACTCACAGGATACTGTCATGACAGGGATTCAGACTCCAGTTCATGTTATGATTTTATATTGTAACAGGAGTAACAAGTCGGGCCGGATTTCTTTAATTCTCCATATATTTTCAAGAGAGATTCCTCAGGGTCTCTAGTCTAGAAATCTAGACGCACCGTAGCGGCAGCAAATGTAATTTGCAGCCAGGGTCAGTCTGGCTTGCTTGCTGGAAAAACCAAATTCTGGTCAGGCCAATCACATCGTATATAAAGTCGGTGGGCGGGCTTAACATAATGACGGCAGAGTTGTGACGGTTCCGCGTGAATTCCCTGCTACTTGAAACAAAGAGATGGCTGCTGGCGAACAGCGGTCTTTCGAATCGGCTTTGGCCGCGACTCTGGAAGATTTTCTTTGAGAAAAGAACAAAGCACGGCACTGAAGTCATTCTTAAAAAAGTTTTGCCGACCGGATACGGCAAAAGTTTAATCTATCAACTAGCGTTGCTCTGGTTGGCTATGAGTGCAGAGGGGATTTGAAAGACAACCGTTTATCCCGCCCCTCGGATTGAGCCCTGCCAATGGTGAGTTCCCAGACCCAACATCTTGATGTGGGTCTGGCTTGTCAGGCTACAGGGTCTCATCACCGTCTGTAAATGTGCCGGAGCAAGTTCAACAAGAAACTTGAGACTGAAGTGAAGAGAGAGAGAGAGAGAGAGAGAGAGAGAAAGAAAGACAGAGAGAGAAAGAGAAAGAGAAAGAGAAAGAGAGAGAGAGAGAGAGAAAGAAAAAAACAGAGAGAGCGAGAAAGACAGAGAGAGAGAAAGAAAGAGAGAGAGAGAGAAAGAGAGAGAAAAAGACAGAGAGAGAAAGAGAGAGAGAGAGAGAAAGACAGCGAGAGAAAGAGAGAGATAAAGAGAAAGAGAGAGAAAGAGAGAGCGAGAGAGAGAAAGAGAGAGCGAGAGAGAGAAAGAGAGAGAGAAAGAGAGAGAGAGAGAGAGAGAGAGAGAAAGAGAGAGAGAGAGAAAGAGAGAGAGAGAGAAAGAGAGAAAGAGAGAGAGAGAAAGAGAGAGAGAGAAAGAAAGAGAGAGAGAGAGAGAGAGAGAGAGAGAAAGAGAGAGAGAGAGAAAGAAAGAGAGAAAGAGAGAGAGAGAGAGAGAGAAAGAAAGAGAGAAAGAGAGAGAGAGAGAGAGAGAGAGAGAGAGAGCTCCCCATAAACAGGCTGTCCATAAATCAGCAGGTAGAAGTGATTCCTTGATTAGCCTGCTGATTAAATAGTTACAGCTCAACTTAAAGCAGCAGATTTCCATATGGAGGCTTAATGAAGTGTGGAGGTGAATGGGAGGTTCATCTTAAAATCCCAGAGGGAGAATGTGTGTGTGTGTGTGTGTGTGTGTGTGTGTGTGTGTGTGTGTGTGTGTGTGTGTCGCATACTGTAAACATGTATTGTCAAAAATGTTACTTAAGTAAAAGTATGTGTCATCAGGAAAATGTACTTAAAGTATTAAAAGTAAAAATAAGCAGAAAAATCCTGACGTTTACTGGAAACAATCAAAACCATTCATTTCAGCTGTACCTGTAGGCCTGTATATTGTTGGGTAGTTTAATTCATTAAAAAAAAACATTGTATTTTATAAACTACATGTTTTTATGTGCAAAAGTCTTAATTTGTAAAGTAACTAGTAACTAAAGCTGTCAGATGAATGTAGTGGAGTAAAAAGTACAATATATCTCTCTGAAATGTAGCGGAGTAGAAGTAGAAAGTAGCATGAAAAGAAAAGACTCAAGTACAAGTACCTCAACATTTGTACTTAAATACAGTACTTGAGTAAGTCTACTCAGTTAAATTCCACCTCTGGTGGTGTGTATGTTTGTGCAACAAAGACAAGGAGGAAATTAAAAATGAAGTGAAAACGTTAAAGAATTTAGTAGCAACGATGAGTACTCTGTTTTTTGTTGTGTGACATGAAGTGCCGTTCACGTGAGGTTCAACTGATAATGATTTGTGATAAAGTTACAGAGTTTTCTGTGTCCTGAAATATGGCTCATTCATGCTAAAGAAATTCCAAGTATTCCGTTACATTTATCCATATTGGACAGGCTTCTAAATCAACGTTTAGACCAGCATTGGGCATAATCTCTCCAGTGAAACCCTAACTAATGAAAATTCTTTCAGGATTATATCAAGAATTTCTAAATAAAAAACCCAGAAACTTTCAAAACAATAATGCTGAGAAAATAAAACGTCGCGAAGCTGTTCCAGACTGTTTTAATGCATCAGTGATCAGGGAAAAGCCTCGGTCATATTGATGATGGATCGGAAAAACTCTATCCTTCTAACCTTAGTTTTGGTTTGATATCATACGTATTTACATTTTTTAAAAATGGTGCCAGCCTCACTTGTTGCTCCAAGAGTTAATCACTTCAGTACTCTTTCATTTAGAGAGCAAAGTCAAAAACACATGTATTTTTTTTCCTTCAGGGGATTGAACACTCAGGACAAAGAGGCCAAATGTCTCCCACAGCCAGAAGTGGTTGCTTGTTGATGGGCAGGTTTCCAACAAACTCTCAAAGGATGGCGACGGGGCCTGCAGAGAGATGAGAGGATGGCCTGGCAAGAGTCCCGCGCACTCATACACATGGTTCGAGTTAATAACTCCCTCTTCGATGTCATAAATCAACTGTGCAGCCAGCACGGGTCCACATGGGACGTGCGTGTTCGACATTCACAAAGGGGAGATCTAGGAAAGAACAGGGTGGGGTCTGAAGCTAGGGGAGCGCTTGTTCTACTGCATCTATAAAATCAACTGCTCTTGCAACAAGGCCACTCAGATGGTCTTCTGGCAGCAGCAGCAGCAGCAGGCGGGCTGCTCTGCATCTGTCCTGGAACCACCTCTTATCTCCAAATCTTCCAAGTCTGACTTTCAACATGTGAGTGGCACATTAAGGACAAATGATTCCAAAATGAGATAATCATTTGGAAAAAGTAGTCCTACTGTTGAAAATGACTGATAGTGCAAGATTAAAGCAAATTCCATTGTCTTTTGTTAACCCTTAGCTAACACAATAACTTCACAGTACACCTTGTTTATAAAATAAATTAAATTACACTTTTTTTATGTCTTTTTGGCATTCTTTAAATGTATCGTGGAACTTGAAAAAGGTTCAAAATGGCACTTAAATGTACTGTCTTTTGAAAGGCTAATGGTTTTTGTCCGGTGTTTGGTGTTTTAAGCCTCCAACGTCGCCTTCCAGGCAGCGCGGCAATGGTTATGTTTAGGGTTAGCTGCCTGGAAGGCGACGTTGGAGGCTTAAAACACCATTGAGCTTTGTGTCCACTGTGGTGTTTTTTGACAGCAGGGATCGCCCAGCTTCCCAGAATTGGACGTTTGGTGGGCTTGCCACTAGCAGTTCTAAGTTTCAAACAGGCGTCAGCCTCCTACAACCCCCGATGGCTGCGCCTGATTGGACAAACGCTTTACAATTTACATAAAGTAGCCTGGATTCAACCTTATGCAAATTAGGAGCGGGCACGCTTCTCCAAAGTTGCCGTGACACTACCAGAATGCGTTGCCCGGCTGCTCACATAGACAACGAATGGGAAGCGGGAAAAAGACGCTTGACAGTGGACACGTACCGTAACACTATTTCTTCTTACCTGTCTGGGCTCTTTTGTGTTGCAGGTCTCCATCTTGACCTTTGACCCTGCTGTGAAGGCTGAAATGGCCAGACAGAGGTCCTGCTGCCGGAGCAGTGGCTCTATTAGTTCCCACCTCTGCAAAATACAGAAAAAACTGTTGACTGTGGTAGCTGCTATCAAGGTTCATGTGCTTTTCACAGAAACTCTTGGTTTCATTTATTCTTTTATTATGTATAAGTATTACATTTAACATCAGTGCTTTTTACTAAATGTACTGCAATCCAACAGGTTTTGTTTAAACACATGGTTTCCAGCTACAGTATATGCAACTATCTCAAAAGGGAACTGAGACATATAACTTTACTGGATTCCAGATGTCTACAGCTATCAATCAGAAACCTCAACTGATTTAAAGAGATGCAGTCTGAAATTGGCAAACTTGGCTGCGTTTACTTCCTGGAAAGGGAAGGACTGTTCCAAGGTTTTCTCACATTGAATCCCATTTCCTTGTTAGCAACATACTTGTGAATCTTTTTGTATCACCTGCTGGCTTTAATCTGAGCCACAGGCTGCAAGCATAACACCTAATACCTGTGATGTCCAGCTGAGATCATCATGAGTAATACAATGGTACAATCTCTACAGTGACTAATGCTGATGAACGTGACTAAACGTAAATTAAGGTGTGGCATGCAGTTCCTCATGTGATATTAATAACATGTGTTTATCACCTCTGTAACCTAGCAACAGAGGGACATTTTTTTAGGCTACAGAGGAGGAAGACTAAAGGATTGTGGCGTTAACATGTTGATAAAAGTCATATTTTACACAACAAAAGCCATTTATGTTACCATACTGTATGCTAATTTGTCAGATAAATAATAGTCTGGATCAGCGGAAGTACATTGCCATGATAATTGCCTGATGCGCCGGATGTCCCTCGCCTTCCGCTCTCTGTGGGTCGCCATTCTCAAACTCCGTTATCTTCGGGAAACGACGACAAACTTCCAGCTAGCAGGCTACACGCTGAAAATGGCAAGTTTGGAAGAACATTTGGATCGTGCATCAAGGCAGGTCTGCTTGGTTCTTGATGATTGTAAAGATTTATAAAGAATATGTTTAGGGCATTTCCTCTCTAACTGGGACGTTTTGGGACCGATTGGTGGGATTTCTGTGGACGAAGTACACACGATGATACACTGGTTAGAGCAAATGACGTTCATTAATATTGTATGTGGCGTTTACTTTTTCGGGGTGCAAATGTTCCACCAAAACAAGTTCTTTCCCGAGACTATTTTGCAGAGCCACCGGCGCTGCATCCGGAGCTTAGCGCCGCCCAAGACGATTCTGATTGGTTTAAAGAAACGCAAACAACAGTGTTTTTTTCTCCTATCCAAGAATGTATGTGTGGTGTAGCCAGACCTTAGTCCACAGGGCTGTGGCGATAGGGCTGGGAATGCGAGAGTAGATAAATAACAATACTATATACTAAATACGTGTAATTTTTCACGTCTGACATTCACATCATCACTAATGCTTGGGCCCCATTGCACATAGTCCCTGTGCCTTCTATATACTTACACCTGAGTCATCAGGGTGCACATATTCTGGCAGTAATTCAGACATTAAGTGTGCAACCCACAGTCACTAGTCACTAGCCCACTAGTGGCAGAGGACTGACCTGCGACTGCGGCCTGATGGCTCCGATGCCCCTGCACTCTGCCAGGCCGAGGGTGTCTGTCCCACGGGTCTCCAGACACAAACCGCCTTGTTTCAGCACACTGGACACTGCTTCCTGCTCGGGCACCCTGAGGGAGCCATTTACAGAGAGGAGAGACACAGGGGTCAACGAGAGGTCTTATTACGGCAGTAAATAACAGATGGGTTGAATTGACTGCTTGCTTTATTGTGTAACTGAATCACACCACTAAGTAATGCGCCCTATTACAACACATACTTTTTACTTTTCTTTCAAAATATACAATTGCAATTGGAGAAACCACAGAGATTTGGAAGAATGACAGAGAGCAGATACAGCCAGAGAGGCAGGGGCGTAGGAAACAAGCTGCTGGGATAAACATTGATACCACACTCGGATGTTCCCATCCATAGCACATATATTTAGATCATTGGTTCTGAACTTGGGGGTCATAACGACCCGAAGGATTTGCAAGATCTTTACTGATTTAAGTGCTCGGGAGGAAGACATTTTGACTGCATTTATGATTGTGTCTTTTCTTTCTCGAAACGTGGCTTTTTACTGTTTGAAATGAAAGACAGAAACTCTGTTCAGCCTCTAATAATCAATCAAAAGAAACACAGCCAAATGCATTTTTTCAGTGTATATTCAATTCACGAGTATTTTCAATTGGTTGGTTTTTAATGGTGTTTGATAGGAAAATTTGGCCCTCTTGAGCACAAAAGAATAGTCACAGATCAGGCATAAAAGTTGTCCACGAATTCCAGGATAATCTGCAGACATACCGTATACTTCCACTCAAAAATCTAACTTGCACTCTCTGTGCTCACCTTAAATCTGAGTTTAAACGTGTATGTATGGACTTTATATTGAAGCAGGAGACACCTTCCATCCAGTTAAACTTTAAAATTAAAAAATATTTGCATATTCATAAATTCTGGATTTTTCAATGTGATGAAAGAGTAAGATACAATGTTATGAATTATTAACAATTCAACTTTATTGTGGGAAAAACAAAACACACCAGACTCACATAATTATTCTAAGTATGTATACATAGACAAGGCTTTGACAGAGAGCATGATTCAACCTGTTCAACATGAATGACAGCGATTGCAGCTCAGATTGAGTGCCGTACCTCAGCTCAGGATAGACGTTCTCCATGTACCAGCGGAAAGGTTTGCAGTTCAACTTCCGCCGCAGTGTCAGGCGGTCTGCAATGCTACAAAAAAAACGCAACACAAGAGAGAGACACAGTAGAGAAGAGAAAATAGAAAAGGGATATGTGGAGAATATGAGACACAGTGACAGAGAAAGAAAGATGTTAAAAAATGAGACCCTGATGCAGAACTCGGCTGAACCTACAGACACAACTAATGGGGATCTTATAAATAGTGTTATGGAAATTATGAGCGTGGGTTAGAACAACTATTTTAATGAGTTTATCTGTGTTTTAAGCCTCCAACGTCTCCTTCCAGGCAGCGCTGCCTAGAAGGCACTAGGATTAGGCAATGGTTAGGGTTAGGGTTAAGGTTAGGTGCCTTGAAGTCAACGGTCGCAGCGCTGCCTGGAAGGAAACGTTGGGGGCTTAAAACACCATCAAGCTTTTAATGATCACCTGACTAATACATTAAAGGATGTATAAACATGGTATCCGAAGAAATACGTTAAAATGTTGAGAGAAGAGGGTGACAGTATAATGGACTGACCTGCCAAAGGCCTTGCCCTGGGCTGACGGCCTTGCAGAGTAGTAGTACTGTTTAAACTCATCCATCCACACCTCAGCAGCCCGCCGGGTATTCCTGCGTGGACACAGACACACAACACCTGCTCAGACACAGTAATGACAGTGCTGCTGCCATTCCTGTAGGCAGCTCTAATGATAGTCTATCTATCTCTCTCTCACACACACACACACACACACACACACACACACACACACACACACACACACACACACACACAAGCCTTCAGATGCCACAATATTTCCCCACGTCTCCAGCAGGAATGTCATCCTCCTTAAAATCTAGATGTATTTGCGAATGAAGACAAATACCGTAGGCAGATAGACAGTTTGGTGTGTTTCAGACTAGCAGCAGTATCTCTTAGACAATATGTTTACACAAAACAGTAGCAGTATTTACAGCCTATATTGATATTTAAAAATAAACAAATAATAGACCTTTAAGAAACCGATATCATGCTGAATGCTGAAAGGTGGGGGTGACTAGTTGCCTTGCCAACTCTAGTTAAATATAAGTATAGTGTTCAGTGTGACAGTGAGCCAGCTAGGAAAAATACAGCTCCGATCACAACTTCAAACAGCAAAAATAGCCTATTACGTTATAGAATTTTTTTCAGTTTTGTTGCCGGATCACGTTGTTTTCTTCAGCGTTCCATTCAAGTTCATCCAGAGAACTTTATAATAGAAAATATTAAATATATATAATATAAATATTAAAGCTGGATCTTTGTCAGTATCCTGAACACTAAGAACAACTATTTAAAGACTGAGGAGTTATTGACCTCTCCTGGAACCATCACCTTATCGTGGTGGAGAGGTTTGTGTGTCCCTATGAACCTGAGGGCTGTGTTGTCTGGAGCTTTGTGCTCCTGGTAGGGTCTCCCAAGGCAAAGTGGTCTCAGGGGAGGGGCCAGACAAAGAATGGTTCAAAAACCGAATGCGCGGTAACCCACGAACACCGTGGTGGACACCGGTGGTCAGGGAAGCCGTCCGACTGAAGAAGGAGTCTTTCCGGGATATGTTATCCCAGAGGACTCCGGAGGCAGTTGCAAGGTACCGAAGGCCCCGAAGGGCTGCAGCCTCTGCCGTGAAAGAGGCAAAGCAGCGGGTGTGGGAGAAGTTCGGAGAAGACATGGAGAAGGACTTTCGGTCGGCACCAAGGTGCTTCTGGAAAACCGTTCGCCACCTCAGGAGGGGGAAGCGGGGAACCATCCAAGCTGTGTACAGTAAGGATGGGACGCTGTTGACCTCAACTGAGGAGGTAATAGGGCGGTGGAAGGAGCACTTTGAGGAACTCCTAAATCCGACTAATACGCCCTCTATGGTAGAGGCAGAGCTGGAGGATGATGGGGGATTGTCGTCAATTTCCCTGGTGGAAGTTGCTGAGGTAGTTAAACAACTCCACAGTGGCAAAGCCCCAGGGATTGATGAGATCCGTCCAGAAATGCTTAAAGCTCTGGGTGTGGAGGGGTTGTCTTGGTTGACACGCCTCTTCAACATTGCGTGGAAGTCGGGGGCGGTGCCTAAGGAGTGGCAGACCAGGGTGGTGGTTCCCCTTTTCAAAAAGGGGGACCAGAGGGTGTGTGCCAATTATAGGGGTATCACACTTCTCAGCCTCCCCGGTAAAGTCTACTCCAAGGTGCTGGAAAGGAGGGTTCGGTCGATAGTCGAACCTCAGGTTGAAGAGGAACAATGCGGATTCCGTCCTGGTCGTGGAACAACGGACCAGATCTTTACTCTCGCAAGGATCCTGGAGGGAGCCTGGGAGTATGCCCAACCAGTCTACATGTGCTTTGTGGATCTGGAGAAGGCGTATGACCGGGTCTCCCGGGAGATACTGTGGGAGGTGCTGCGGGAGTATGGGGTGAGGGGGTCCCTTCTCAGGGCCATCCAATCTCTGTACGACCAAAGCGAGAGCTGTGTCCGGGTTCTCGGCAGTAAGTCGGACTCGTTTCAGGTGAGAGTTGGCCTCCGCCAGGGCTGCGCTTTGTCACCAATCCTGTTTGTAGTATTTATGGACAGGATATCGAGGCGTAGTCGGGGTGGAGAGGGGTTGCAGTTTGGTGAGCTGGGGATCTCATCGCTGCTTTTTGCGGATGATGTGGTCCTGATGGCATCATCGGCCTATGACCTCCAACACTCACTGGATCGGTTCGCAGCCGAGTGTGAAGCGGCTGGGATGAGGATCAGCACCTCTAAATCTGAGGCCATGGTTCTCAGAAGGAAACCGATGGAGTGCCTTCTCCAGGTGAGGGAACTTGAGACCCCAAGTGAAGGAGTTCAAGTACCTTGGGGTCTTGTTCGCGAGTGAGGGGACAATGGAGCGGGAGATTGGTCGGAGAATCGGCGCAGCGGGTGCGGTATTACACTCAATTTATCGCACCGTTGTGACGAAAAGAGAGCTGAGCCAGAAGGCAAAGCTCTCAATCTACCGGTCAGTTTTCGTTCCTACCCTCACCTATGGTCATGAAGGCTGGGTCATGACCGAAAGAACGAGATCCAGGGTACAAGCGGCCGAAATGGGTTTCCTCAGGAGGGTGGCTGGCGTCTCCCTTAAAGATAGGGTGAGAAGCTCAGTCATCCGTGAGGAGCTCGGAGTAGAGCCGCTGCTCCTTTGCATCGAAAGGAGCCAGTTGACGTGGTTCGGGCATCTGGTAAGGATGCCCCCTGGGCGCCTCCCTAGGGAGGTGTTCCAGGCACGTCCAGCTGGGAGGAGGCCTCGGGGAAGACCCAGGAGTAGGTGGAGGGATTATATCTCCAACCTGGCCTGGGAACGCCTCGGGATCCCCCAGTCGGAGCTGGTTAATGTGGCTCGGGAAAGGGAAGTTTGGGGTCCCCTGCTGGAGCTGCTACCCCCACGACCCGTTACCGGATAAGCGGAAGAAGATGGATGGATGGATGGAGTTATTGAGTTATTTTTATGTTACATGGTGTCTGGGTTAGTGATAGACCGATTTTATTGGCCGGCCGATATATCGGGCCGATATTTAGTTTTTACGTGTATCGGCATCGGCTGATAGTTTTTTCCCGGCATTATTTACAGACAGGCGTCCACAGGCAGCTCTGTGTTGCTGGAGACGCTGCAGTTCATGTGCAGACCATGCGCTGCCCCTCCCCCACTAGCAGAGTGCTGGTGCTGGAAGCCTGGCAAGCTTCCAGCACCATGCCAGTCTTAAATTACAAATCAAGCACTTTATTTCAATGGCTACTTTTCAGGTTTATTGTTTTCTTATATTATATATATGTGTTGACAAAGGACATTTAGTGATGACCTGATTATATCTGTCTTATAATATGTCAGCAAGCAATGCATCATCAAGGCTGTTGTAGATGTTGATGAAAGCCTTTTACCCTTGCACAGTTAACCATATGCAGTGCACCCATCCATATGATGCACATTGCACACATAATTTGGGTGATATGAATGTAAGATGATTGCAGAAGTGACACTGATCTGTGTTTTTGTTTATTATTTTTAAAGAAATGGCAGAGCAGATTCCGAAAACAAATCCAGTGTGTATTGTATGATGTAAATTGAGGGAGAAAAAGCAGTATCGGCTCCAAATATCGGCTAAGGCTGATGAAAAAAAATCGGTATCGGCATTGGCACTAAAAAAATCCATATCGGTCGATCCCTAGTCTGGGTGAAGATGTCCTGCAAACTTTTTCAAAATCCATACCTACTTACTCATCTCTCACTGCCGCTTGAGTCAAAAAGCCAAAACATGTAAAACGTGTGAAGCTCTTTCACTTCACACTGAACTGTGCTGATTCATGTGACACTTAAGGCTGAGTAAAAGACTGTCTTGGCAGTTGGTTAATTGCTTTGCGGTGTAATAACGCTGTACAGCAGACAGGATGTTAGGGTTCTAACTAGATCAACCCACTTACTTAATGTAGGTGAGGGCATTGCCTTCTGGGAAGTCGTATGGGTGCCGTTTCCTAAACACGTGACCCACGCGGCTGCAGGGAAGAATCTCCAGGCTTCCTCCGCACATCCACACCCGGAAAGAAAGCTCTGCAACAGAACAGACAGAGGATGAGGTCAAGTATGCAGGCAGGTAGTTGTTTCTCTGTCAGTCTGTATGATCTGCATCATCCCAATCTGGGCATAGCCATGTTTACCTGCTACATCTTTTAAGCAGCAGGTGCTTATAAGCTGTATTTCAGCAAAATGAAAGCTGCTGTTGCAGATAATCTAACGCTGTGCTGCCTTGCAAATTCCAAGGTCACAATTGGCATTTTGGAGAGCGGCCCAGAGCCAACACGACTCACTGCATGAAATGAAGAAATTAAAATGTCCAGTTTTATGACTTGAATTTGAATTTTTCATTATTATTTGTGTGTTCATGACAGCCGTGTCATAAACAGCAGGTTATTATTATTATTTTTTTAAATAAACATGGCAGTCAATAAGAGGAATAAGCAGGGCTGTAGTCAAGTCGGCCTTTGTCGAGTCCAAGACCAGGACTAGTTGAGACTGAGTCAAGACCAAGTCCAAAGAGGTTCAAGTCCAAATTGAGACCAAAAAAGTTTGAGTCCAAGTCGAGACTGAGTCCAAATGAGAGACAGTCAAGATCGTAGAAAGAAAGGGTCAAATTAAGGCACATTATTTACTTCCTTACTTACTTCCTTACTAAATACAAAATGGAAATGTTCCCATTCTTGAACTTATTACTTGTGCTGAAGAATTCATAGTACAAAGTGCTCGCTGACATTGTGTCTGTGGCCAAAATGAAACAGATTGATGCCTGATGATTGAGGTACAGTATATGATGCAGCCAGGTGTATACCAGGGGACCAATCACGATGCCTGTTCTAGATGGATTTTGAATTAAACTAACACCTGTTTTCTGAACAGCGCGCTTCAGCAATGTTTTTGTTTTGAAGGAGGAAGTTACTTTAGAACAAAAGTTTATTGTGCTGGACTCGGTCGAGACCAACTAGAATATTTGACGAGTCCAATGGCCGAGTCTGAGTCCAAATACCAACGAGTCCGAGACGAGTCCGAGACAACAGAAAAGCGTCTTGAGTCTGAGTCCAGACTCAAGTACTACAGCCCTGAGAATAAGCATTCTTTTCTTCATTGGTTTTTGTTCTATACTAGTGATGTTAATCCAAGTGAGCGCGAGACTCTTTGTTCTTCTTTACAGAGAATAGAAAAATCATTGTTCCTCTAATTACTGAAAGTACACTAATGATTGCCACCAGGTTAAATCCATTTTCCCTCAATTGATTTTCCTTTTAAAAATCAGTGACCTGTGCGGAGTTCAGAGAAGTTAATTATAGGGATTTGATTTAATATTCCAATTCAGTATGCTTATGCTTTGTAAACTAAGTGTATAATCATCTGTCTACCTACTTCTCTTATGGCCAACTCTTGAAAAGTCCACATATCAAAATGTAAATATCTTTCAGAAAAGTAAAGTTTAAGAAAATGTAATGCAGTAAAATTAGAAAATTTGTATTAATAAATATAATTAGGAACATTTGCTATGGAATGAAATGGAATTGCCTCCACACTGCTCTCACAGACTGTTCCTCAATATGTGAAATAAAACAGCTATCAAAACAAAGAACAGAAAAGCTCAGAATACAACACACACGGAGGGAGTATGACTTCATTCTCTGCTCAGAAAGCCATTACTCCACTTTTTCTTTACAAAGTAAACAGTTGTTTGCATAGGCGCTGATATATTTTCCGTGGGTGCTCGAGCTCCGGAGCACCCACGGAAAATACTGAGCACTCACGTGTGCCAGAAGTAGGCTACATTCATTTAAAATTAAACATTGCAGTTGGTGCTAAGTGGAGCATCTGTCATAGTGTGATTGGTTATGTCGCTGTCAGTCCCCTGCTCCATAGCCTATCCTCCAATCACAACTTCTCATCTCCAATCCTATCTGTATCTGTGAGAAGTGGCGCTGTCCCGAGTTGCAAGACAGCCTACTTTACGGCTTTATTATCGAGTTAATAGGCGTGTGTGTTCGTGTCGGCCGCTGTCCATTTCCTAAGGTTCTACTTTTTTTTTTTTAAAGGGCGTGCGCCCGTGAGCACCCACGGAGGAAAACATAAATCGGTGCCTATGGTTGTTTGCTGAATTCCTGCGCATGATGATTAATAAAAAGTCATTCTTCTGATTCAAGTAAAAGTTCAATCATCAGTGAGCTGACCAAAGTTCTCCCCTCCCCAGATGTCCATGTGGGTGTCATACTGGCCCAGGTGGTTGAACCAGCTCTTGTCCATGACAAAAATTCCACCAGCGATGACGGGCGTCCTGCAGAGTAGAGAGGAGAGGAGTCATTTACATCTTTTACACTTACTGTACTGTAGTGTTGTGACCAAGTCATCTTGGCTCAAGTAAGTCTCAAGT
This sequence comes from Sander lucioperca, assembly GCF_008315115.2. Lineage (NCBI taxonomy): Eukaryota > Metazoa > Chordata > Actinopteri > Perciformes > Percidae > Sander > Sander lucioperca. The sequence goes on along the minus strand of NC_050190.1, from coordinate 7,950,537 downwards.
CATCTGGTACAAGTCTCGAGTTATTTTTATTGGGGCACCGTTTTTTTTACACCCAAGATAAAGCACTCTTACCTGTAGTATCTGGTCTTTATAAAGAGAAAAAGACAAGGTATTAGTAGCCTATCTAATAAAATGATTGGCTAGTTTGAGTACAAAACGTATCCCGATGAATTTAATCTGTATTATAATTATTAATATTCAGTGCCACAGCAAGGAGTTTGACTGACAGCCAGTCATCCAATCATGACAATCGCTTAACAGGGAGCTGTGTGAGTCGTTGATTGATTCACGGTTTGCGCTGCTGCCGCTGCACAACATACTTCAGAGTTAGACAGAAACATGACAACCTTAACTTATTAGTTTATGTTTAACAGCTAACATTAAAACTTACAAATACGAGTCATCATGCCTCAAGTCAAGTTGAGTGTCAAGTCATTTATTTTTTTGTCCACTCACAAGTTACAAGTCCTCAAGCCCACATCTCTGCTGTAACTGTAACTCACTGTCTTATTCAGAGAGACGTTTTTAGTGCACCCGAGTTTGGGAAGTTTTTATAAGCCTGATGATGATGATTCTAATTCTGGAGAGAAGATTATCATTCGATATAAGTTATATTATAAACATCACCAAAATTGAGTTACAATGGTTTTCATCGGAACAACAACAGATCAAAGTAGGTTATTGAGTCTGAATATTGCCACCATAGTTAGATGTATAATAAGAGCTCCAGGCTCACTGTGTGTTAACTGCTTTGTGCTATTTTTAATTGAACATTTGTTTGGGAATCAAAAATAGTATCAGCTGACAAAATAAAGGCCTGAAGGTGGTTTTGTAGAGGGTCCTTATGTCTATATTTATATGTTAACATTTTAAATGTTGTACATACAAACATGCACAGAGAGCAGGAAGAACACTGGGTTACAGTAAAAGGGGCCAAGCAGCTAATTCTTCCATGGGCAAATCAATTTAATCTGCAAACAACAGATGTGACTGAAAATAAAAGACAGGCCAACAAGGAATTATATCGTTAAAAAAAACTTTTGCAGACGTATTTTGCGCAAGATTGTTTTTGTACTTTGATTTATTAATGCAAATCCATAATATTTCATACCTATACATAACTTATGGCCATGATGAATTTTTCAGGTTTAGAATCAATATTATGGCAATACAATGGAAAGAGGAATAGGGATGATGACGAGCGGACAATTGTAGACATGTAGACACCTGATCGCCTGCGTGGGGTCGCTCCTCGCCATCTTCTGCTCGATGGGAATCTGCTCCCATTTGAAGTGGAGACTCCAGTCAAATCCTGAAGAGAAAGAGAGCAAAATAAGAGATGAAATATCTTCTAAAGAAGAAGACAGAGAAGATTTGGTCTTGATTTGGTGGAACTGATTTCATACCCATTATGGCAACAAGTTCTTACAGAAATCCGTATTTAAAGTTCACTGCCGTTGAATGAAAACCTCACAAACTTTACTTACCAGATTGACTAATTCATCTAGCAATTTCTATCATGAGTTTAGAATGTTTGTGTCAGAGATGGTGATGTCATATGTGGAGGGAGTTTGAGATACAGGGCTTTTCCCCAACTGCTGTCAGCGGTGTGTTATCAGCCGTTACTGTACATGATTTGTGTGTTGTGTCCTGACCTCCTCTCAAGTCAGCGGAGGCAGCCAGATAGGCGAAGTTATCCAGGCTGATGACGTCAATGATGGGGCTGACCACTCGCGTATGGTCCTGCATGGGAGGAGGAGGACACGCAGACACATTACCATCGAGACATGACTGAACATTTGGAACGTATGCCTACCATACACTAGAAGACTCGGAAAAGACTTTGAAAAGACTAAAGTGTGAGTGAAATGGTCGTCATGATGTCAACTTTAGTGTAGACTAGATCAGGGGTCATCAACGTTTTTTTAAACCAAGGACCCCGTAAGTTGCATCTTAAACTGGGCCTACAATAACATGTAGGGCAGCCTAGCTTTTATACATAGCATTTTTAGTACATAGAATACTAAGCTATTAAAATAATAATTTTTGGCATGATTTTATAAATAATGTAATATTAAAGGTGCTTTAAGCGATGTTGGGTGACGGCACTTCTTGTTGACGTTCAAAGTATTTTCAAACAAAACGAGGCTAGCTCGCCCCTCCCTTCTCCTCATCCCGTCCCCTCCCCCTCCCTTCCGTGCTTCCGCGCACTAACCCCCCAAACCCCCACCCCCAAATCCTTCTTCTTGGTTATTGGCTGGAACGCTGGAACTCTATTTGTTATGTTTGGTGGTGCAGGTTGGCACAGTTTGTTTTTGTTGCAGTTTGTGGAGCCTGGGCTGTCTACAGAGACCGCGTTTTTTTTTTTACAGTGTGTTCAGGGGACAGGCAGCTAGCCCATAGTGAGGAGATGTTTGCTGTATGTGACAAAAAATATTGTAGCTTAAAAAAATCGCTTAGAGCACCTTTAAACATACATGTGGCACAGTGAATCCTTTGGAATTACCTGTATCTGTGGATGGCTACCTTACCTATAGACAGGAAGCCTATCATCACGGTGTTTTCACAAATAAGCTGATTTATATTTGTTAATAATATGTTGGATTCATGTTAAGACATTTTAAATTTAGAAAAAAATTTCAAAAATGAATAATTTGGAGGCCCCCCTGCAGTCACTCTGAGGCCCCCCTCGGGGCAGGTTTAAGTCAGTATTTTAATGCATTTTTATATATCATAATCCATTACATTTCACTCACAGCGGTGTTTGGCGGAAAGAATTTCAACATCAAACGGTCACATTTATCCATGATACGGTGTTTCTATGTAAACCAGATTGTTAAATACCTCGACAGCCTTTATGTTTCTGAATAATTAGGACGGGAACTTACAGCCCCCTACTAATAACAGATGAATTGCAGAGAAGGGATTTATGGCACAGCGTTAATTACTACCAGGGTGCATGGAACGGGGAAACAGTCTGAGAGAGGTTAAACTCCTGTAGAAACACATTTCAATGAAATGAAGCATTGCATTTCATCTTTCTTTTAATTAGGCATGGAAGTTATTAAATCCAGCCAAAGAGGTGGTTATGTCAGAAAAAAGAGAGAAGCATGTTGGATTTCTATCTCAAAGGTTTATTTCCAAAAGGTGTAAAAAATAACCTCTAACTCTGTGATTTATCCCCCCTATAGCATTAATAAGCAGTATGGAAACACTTAATAAATGCAAGCAAATGTAATGCCTGTAACTATAACCGCTCTTGTGATGCATCTATAATAATAATAATAAACTTTATTTCTAAAGCACTTTTCTTAACAAGGTTACAAAGTGCTTTCCAGAAAATCTGTAACTAATGTTTAAACAGATAAGTAATGTTTGATATCATAATATAACACAGCTGTAATCATATAATATATGTCGTCATGATTTATTTAAACACATTTATAAACTGTTAAACCCATCTGTGAAAGATTTGTACGAATATGTTCATACACATTGACTGATGCTTCATAGGAGGAGCTATTGTTCATAGATACGTTAATAAACACTTAAAATGTCCTCATATCTGCTTACAACTACATTACAGTGTGTTATGAAACTTTAATTGAAGGTTTATATACTGCTCATAAATGCTAACTGGCGGGGTTAAAATAAAAAGTGACTGGACATATTTATGTTGTTCTAGTAGTTCTTGATTTTCTGTGCTTTTATAATGTTTCTCAGTGCTGCATCTCTTTTAATCTCGTCTTCATGAAGAGCACAAACCGAAACGTGTTGGTCTCACAAGAAATGTGTTCCTAATACTACGAGTGTTGCTGGAGTTTTGACCTCTTCCCAGTAACAGAAAAATTAGCAACCCTGGGCGCCCCGATAGCTCAGTCGGTAGAGCGTGCGCCCATATATAGAGGTTTAGTCCTCGACGCAGCAGGCCCGGGTTCGACTCCGACCTGCGGCCCTTTGCTGCATGTCATCCCCCCCTCTCTCTCCCCTTTCATGTCTTCAGCTGTCCTGTCAATAAAGGCCTAAAAGTGCCCCAAAAATAAAATTAGCAAGCCAAAATCTGAACTTAGTCCTCCCGCTGTTGTTGCATTGGATGGGAATGATAATACATAAAAATAATTATACAATACATACAAATTCTGACCTAGGGATTTAAAAAATAAGGTGCCACAAAACTTTATCTTGAACATTTCAATAAGACAAGAATCTTCCTCAGGATCTTGTGAAAGTTCAGCAAAGCAATTGCGTTTTCTTTGTGTGTGTCAAGAAAATAAATCAATATGTGTCACTGTAATGAACATTAAATGTCACCTCGAGCACTGTGGCGCGATAAATTAGTCTCCCACTGGAATATGTGACACAAAAAAACAGGTTTAATGATTGATTTATTGCCTGTTCTGATAAGGAGAAATGATTACTGGTAACAGCCCACCTCCCTCTTTCTAGTGAACTGGAACAGCCATACACGTAAGTTCAAAGTGGAATTTAACCCTTCCCTTTTCCTGAGTTGTGTGGTGTTGTAAGTTTGTAGTGCCATTTGTGTTATATTATGGAACATTAGAATAAAAAACAGAATAGACTGCTTGTATTGTTCAGAACATAAGCACCTCTGAATTCTTCCCACAGTTCATAGCGGACAGATAAACTCTGAACTTTTAAACTACCTCCTGCTGGAGAAATAACATGGAGCTTAAAGTAAACAGTGCAGAAGAGAACTGTTGATTCCTGATAGCATGCGTTTGTGCATGAGTGTTGTCTGCAGTGGTGGTCTGGTGGAAGAAGTATTCAGATCCTGAACTTAAGTAAAAGTACTATTACCAGACTGTAAATTCACTCTGCTACAAGTAAAAGTCCTGCATTAAAAATGTTCTTTAAGTAAAAGTATGTAGGTATCATCAGGAAAATACATACATTTTAGAAACTGGAAACGATCCAAACACTTAATCATATCAGCTGGACTTGTAGGCCGTTATACTGTTGGCTAGTTTAATTTATAATAAAACATCATATTTTATAAACTACATGTGTTTTGCGTGAAAAAATCTTAATTTGTAAAGTAACTAAAGCTGTCAGATGAATGTAGTGGAGTAAAAAAGTACAATATTTCTCTCTGAAATGTACAGTAGAATTAGAAAGTGGCATGGAAAAAAAAGACTCAAGTAAAGTACAAGTACCTCAAATTTGTTCTTCCACCACTTGTTATCTGCCTCTATATGTGAATGTGTGTCTGTGCCAACAGTGCAGTTTGCCCACGAGGCATCTGTATGTGTCCGTGTAGCCGAACAGCTTAGCATCGGGACAATCCGACTGACTGTTTCCAATTAGAGCTGTCCCTTTCCGCTCAGAGGTTGAACTCGTTGTGAACTTTGTGTTCATTGCACCAAAGAGTGTGTGTGTGTGTGTGTGTGTGTGTGTGTGTGTGTGTGTGTGTGTGTGTGTGTGTGGGGGGGATTTGCTAATGCATGAAGAGGCTGCACTTCCAAAATGGATGTCACCAATTATCTCTCAATATCTCGACCCTCTTTTCCCCTACTTGTTCTCTCGTTCTGCGTCTGAATTTATTACAGTGCCAGTGTGCTGTTGTTTTGTCCCTCACATCTGGTTGCCTTTGATAAAGCTGAAATTTAAGCTCATCATTCTACTGTATGTCAATTTGGGAGAGTGAATCGATTTACCAGACACAGAACAGAAAAATGGAACTGTAGAATAGAATAAAAAGCTTTACCCGACATAACTGGAAATGTGTTTTGTGCACACTGAATTCCACAGTTTCCAAATGTCATTTGGCGTGGGGAGATCTCTATTTCTTTGCTTCATCGCCCAGTAATGTCAAAGCGGTCTCTGAGCAAGAGACCAACAAGAGAATACAGTGTCTAGCTTGGGCTAAAAGGTCAAGACTTTTTTTTTTTTTTTGTGTGCTTTGAATCATGTTCTCTACTGTACATGCTTAATGCTCATACACTTTTTAGAGATATTGTGTTGTTTGTGGTATTTTAACTTCACAAAAACATGGCTGTACCAAAGGCCGTCTATCAGCAGTGATTGTTCGAGCGCATGTCGGAGAACAGCGCGGAGGATAACTAGCCATTTGAGATTGCGTGTGTGCGTCCTTGAGAACTGTAAGTCGTATAACTTATGTTGTCAGTTCATTTAAATTATTGTTATTGTATTAGTCTATAGCTCTTGCAAATTTAAATTAAGTTAACTGGTGATTTTTGTTGTTTGTGTTCTCCACCTGCGAGCTAAATTGCACGTGGCTGTTGATTCGATATAATAGCGATTGCTGAACGCCCTTGCTCGCGTTTCTTTTTATTTTAGGTGCATTATTTACATGCTGAAGTAGTTACACTGCATTAAGATAATGTAATTAATAGTGGGTTTATTGTTATTATTTGCTATATATAATTCCTATGCATTGTGTATGGTAGCCTTTACAATGTTATTTATTTCTTTGCAGAACCACACACACACACACACACACACACACACACACACACACACACACACATACATACACACACACACACACACACACACACACACACACACACACACACACACACACACACACACACACACACACACACACACACACACGTTTGTACTGTTGCTTGTTGTCTCCGTCCGTGTTTTAAGAGAGCAGAAGGGCATCATATAACCAGTTAGGATACATTATTAGCTACTTATCAGGAGTATAACTGCGGTAGCTATATTTATTCAGCTCATTACAATTATTCTCCGCGGTCTAAAAAAGGTAATGACTTTTAAGAATGTATTAAATGTCACCCCAACCTGGAGAGTGTGTGTATGATAGGCTTACATCTCTAATCCCCCCAACATCTGTGAGTGGAGAGGTCTACTTAATTGCTATGTAAATTTGAGTGCTTTTATTTGCTGCTCTGAATTAACAAATGAAAGGTGTCATTATGTTGCATTACTGAACATGGGCGGCGATCCTTCATCAGTATTCCTGCTCTCAGAGGCCTTCATCAACCCAGGGCCGTGGTCTGGGGAAGACTAATCAATCCAGGACGGGGTGCAGCCGGACCGGGCCAGAGCTGCTGAATTATCACTGAGCCCGGCGCTCTCATGACTGCCAGACTGAAAGATTGTAATGCAAGCTGGATGAGTCATAGCTGCCAAGAGTCAAGGCTGTACAGTAGAGACTTCTGAATATGAGTTTTGTTACATGCAGAGTTTTTGAATTAGAGTTTTTTTTGGGGGGGTTATTGTCTGGTGTACTTTCTGAACAAAACAGCAGACTTCTGTCCTTCAGCAAAGTACAAATGCATTCTTTATTCTTTTCAAGGAATAGTTGAACATTTTGGGAGATGTACTGGCTTTCTTGCTGAGAGGTAGATGAGAAGATCGCTCCCACTCTCATGTCTGTACACTAAATATGAAGCTACAGTCAAGAGACTCTAGACAAGAGCTTAGCATAAAGACTCTGGGGGAAACAGCTAGTCTGGCTCTGTCCAAAGTTGACAAAATAGACCTACCAGCACATCCAAAGCTCACTTATTAAGTGTAAAAACAGCAATTTCGAGAGAAATAATCCAACACATAATCATGTGTAAAACTGCAAATCATAATTTTAGCACTTTAGGGTTTTGTACACATGAAACAACTAAAATATAATGTGTTAATTATTGAGCTTTAAAGGTGCTGGTGGGAAAATAGTGTTAGCTTCCCTCTGTTTCCAGTCTGTATGCTAAGCTAAGCAGCTGCTGGTTTTAGATACCTGATTGACCGTACGTGAGCGTGGTATCAATCTTCTCAGCAAACCCTCCTCGAAAGAGTGACTAAATGTAGTTCTCAGAACGTCAAAAGATCTAATTAAAAGGCAACATATTTTCTGTGCGTTGACAGGATTGGAGAAGCTGCTAAACAGCAGAGGAGGAAGAGGAGAAAACGTAGACAAGATAGCTCAATGTTTGTGAATAAAGTTGTGAATAAATAGCATAGGTGAATCTAGGCAGTTGAGCCAGACGCAGCGCTTCCTTTAAACCAAGGGAGTGGATGAAAATGTGAGGCACACTGGGAGCTCTGGCAGCTCTGTCTGAGTGTCAGACCTTAGTGGGAGGACACATGAGGGAAGAAGTGATTACTTAGGAAAATATGAAATGAAATCGCTCCTGCTGCAGAGTTGCAAAGTTTTTTTTTTGGGGGGGGGGGGAGCTGCTGTGCTGATTAGAGCCCAGTCACAGGTTAGTAATGTCAGGGGAGGAAAGAGACAGCCAGAAAACAGCCTATTACTCATTAGCGAGTGATGAAGGTTCCCATAGCTACATCTCCCTTTATCATAACACCAGACATGTCTCATGTCTTGGTCAGTGCAAGCGCTCATCTCTGCAGACAATTAGGTGTCTCTAAATCATATATTTACATGCGGTGTGCGCGTTGCTTGTGTGACTTTGTGGAAGTGAGACAGAAAAGCCGACAGAAACGGTGAGGGCTCACAGCCCAAATGCAATTTAAGGTTCACATGAAAATACCATGAACATTGAAAATGCAATGAAAAAAATCCCCCTGATAATGAAAAGTGTCTGTTTTCGCATTTAATCCCGTTTAATCCCGCACATTTTTTTGAATTGCGAAACATTCATGCGTGAATGTGATTGCTACATTTAATTTGGAGGATGCGGTGAAAGGGGGAGAATCTTCCCACTGCATGTTTTAGATTAGAAAATGTATCCAGCATGCAGCCTGAAGCAAGAAGAAACGCTGTCACCATGCACAACAACACAAACCACCACAGAAAAAACACAAAACAGACCACCTAGTGCAGTAAAACCCTCAGGTGGAAAACAGATTGTTTGAAAATAAGGCTTCATGCTCTTTCCAGCAGTGGCAAGGGCTGGAACTAACGATTATTTTTATTGTTGATTAATCTGTCGATTATTGTCAGAAAATGGTGAAAAATGTCGATCACTGTTTTCCAAAGCCCAAGATGACATCCTCAAATTCTTGTTTTGTCTACAACTAACAGATATACAGTTTACTGTCAGAGGAGTGAAGAAACTACAAAATATTCACATTTAACAAGCTGGAATCAGAGTTTTTTTCATAAAACATGACTCAAGCCGATTAATGGATTATGAAAATAGTTGCCGATTAATTTAATAGTTGACAACTAATTGATTAATCTTTGCAGCGCTAAAGTGGAGTGTGATTTGTATAGTCTATATCCACGATGTTCCACTTCCGGGATTGCTCCGGTGCCGCTGGAAATTCCGCCAGATTTCACTCTTTTCGGCCGGATGTCAGTTACCTTCCACTTTCTTTGTGTTGTAATTCTAAACTCCGTGTGGACTATGGTTAACTGCGCCTCAGATCTCAGATTCTAGCTAGACTATCTGTCCAGTCTGAGTTTTCTGTTGCACGACTAAAACAACTTTTGAACGTACACGTTCCACCAAAACAAGTTCCTTCCTGAGGCTATTTAGCAGCGGCACCATCATTGTGTCCGGGGCTTGTGACTGGTTTAAAGAAATGCCAATAAACCAGCGCATGTTTTTCTCCTATCCCAGAATGCTATGTGGGCTAGCCAGATGTTCATGTAATGGCTACAAATGACTAAGTAAGCATTGGTGGTTCAGTGGTAGAATTCTCGCCTGCCACGCGGGAGGCCCGGGTTCGATTCCCGGCCAATGCAACATTGTTTTGGGTGGCTGTGACTCAGAGATAGAGTAGTTCAGCCCTCAACCACAAGTTCCTTCCCGAGTGTATTTTACAGTGGTGCAGTGGCTCCGTCCGGCGTTTAGCACCGCCCGAGACGAGTGTGATTGGTTTAAAGAAATGCCAATAAACCACAGCATGTTTTTCTCCCATCCCAGAATGCTGTGTGGACTAGCATATAGGTATATTATGACTTCAATCTGAAGAACAACAAATTGAGTTTTTATTCAACAATATGCAATGCCAACGTATTACATCACAGCCAATAAAATCTACCCTGAATAGGAGCAAAATCCCCTGAAGCGTTATATCACATCACAGGGCCAGAAAAAGCAACTGTTCCACCTCCAAACTGTGTTGCGTGTGTATGTGACTGCTCTGTGTGTGTGTGTGTGTGTGTGTGTGTGTGTGTGTGTGTGTGTGTGTGTGTGTGTGTGTGTGCGTGCGTGCGCGCTGCACGTATTAAGTGTCTAATTGGAGAGTGTGAATGACGGCAGACTGTGAGCCTGTGGGTCTGTACCTCCTTGACTCTCTGGATCATCGGCTGCAGCCAATCAGCGTTGACCTCGCAGTGGCTGTCCAAGAAGGTCAAGATGGAGGCCGACGCCGTGTTGGCGCCTCGCACACGTGATCGGATCAGACCTGAGGGAGAGCACAGGGAGAAAATGACACTGAAGTCCGACACCGGTCAAACATCTACAATTTGAGTAAATTGGATGCTGCTTCACTGCATGTAGGGATGTCAACATTTGTAAAGCCTAATGTTGCAAAGGGACTGCTGGCATGAAACTAAAGCACATTGGAGATCACTATTAAAAAGGTGCACTCCACTGATTTAACATATTCAATAGTTATAGTAAATTTACGTCAGAATGACTACTCCTCTACTCCATCTTCCGTGGCTCTTAAGGGATAGTTCGGATTTTTTAAAGTGGGTTTGTACAGGTACTTATCCATAGTCAGTGTATTACTAGTCAGTACGATATATTCAGAATATTTTCCCCATTTTTACCTTCCCGTCAGACAGCCCTTTCCGACGGGGAATTGAACGTCATCGCCTTTATCTATGCTCTCTTCAAAGCCACTGGACTCCTTTAATAAAAACAGTCATTTTATTTTTCAGAACACAGGAGTTGCCGGTTTACCGCTGCCTCGATCTGTTAGTTTGTTTGTGTTATGTGTAAAATTTTGTCAAAGGAGTCCGGTGGCTTTGAAGAGAGCATAGATAACGGCATGAGCGGCAGTAAAAATATTCTAAATATAGCGTACACTTAAACTGATATTGATTTTTTTTAGGTAGCTAATATATGTTTAGCTGCTGCCCCCATCAACAGCAGTACATGTACTGGTACAGGTAATACACTGACCTCACACAACCCCACTTCAGAATATCAGTACTATGCCTTACATGTCGGATGTGCTTTTTTAGTATTTGACCTGGCCCATATTCACTTTTTGACCATTCTTTTTATAAACCATCCTTTGCAAGTCCCCTAACCTTATAAAAGTACAATACTTAATGACTGGACTCAATTTAAAAGGGGAAAAAAGCACTTTTATCAAGTATTGATTAATGCAGCTGCCCTTCTCTGCCTCGCCTACTTCTACTACAGTAGATTTTTTTGTTATGTCCTTTGTTTTCTAACAATGCCTTTCAAAAGCAACAAGTCAACAGGTGTGCTTCAGCTATGGATTGCATGTATAGGTGGGGAGAATGATTGCAAAAGTAAAGTTGTTTTTTTTCCCCGGATGGCGGCATTGCATAGTCTGCTGAGGCAACTGTTGACAGAAAAATGTGTCTCTCTTCTACAATGGATTTCTCCTTGTTTTAGTATTGGACATCATTGCAAAACAGAAAGCTGCTGATCTTTGATTACAAACTCCATTTAAACTGCATTCAAAAGGTTTTCACAGGTCACATGGTCTCCATTTTTCCTGCAAGAAGATAAAGAAAAATATACTCTACCAAACAGCACAGTGCAGAAATGCAAAATTAGGCTTTAATCAGTGTCAATTTCCATTCCATTTAAGTTCTAAACAAGTTGAAGACCTTTTCTCATTAAATAATTGGAGGGAATGCTCTGCATTTCTGGGATATTAATGTTTAACTGTTAGGTTGAAAAGCTTCTACAGAACTAAAAGAATTTTGAGATGGGGCCGGTTAATTGGATGCGTCTGAAGTAGATACCTGAATGTGTCCCGCTTTTTGCTAACCACTTTAAATTGCTTGTGAGAAAAAAAAAGTGTTAATGTGAAGCCGGAGAGTTCAATCTATTTTAAAAGACACCAAGTTGAGAACAGAATCGCTACAGGCGGTGGAGGAATAGCAATAAAGGTGTCTTTCTTCGGCCATTTGCATTTAACACGAGCAAGTGTGGAGGAGGTAAATTGTCTTTTTTTCTGCAGCATCTACAGTAAACTAAATAGGTGCATCTCATCATCTGAAGAGTTTTGTTCCAAATTCAAAGGTCATTTAAATAACAAGCCTGTGAAATTGTTGGTGTGAAAGTGTTGGTGTTTCTCGGGGTGGTGATGGCGCAGTGGATATGACACGTGCCACGTGGTGTGGGAGATTTGGGTTCAATTCCCACTGCGATACATCAACCAATGTGTCCCTGAGCAAGACACTTAACCCCTAGTTGCTCAAGAGGCGTGTGACATCTGACAAATATATATATATAGCAATTGCAAGTCGCTTTGGATAAAAGTGTCCGCTAAATGTAAAGATAAGTTTTTTTAAGGGCAAAAAGCAGCCTTGAATTCTAACTTTTAGCTAATTATTTGTATTATATATTTTATCTGTAGTAAACCTGGATGAGTAGGTCATGTTTCTCAGATGAATTTAGCTTTTCCTTTTTTCCACCTTGAACAGTTTGCAGCATCAGCAGGGGTGAGGGAAAAAAATCTATTTATTTGTGCTATGTAGAAATATGAGTTGTAGGGAAGGAGTGATTATTTTTCTACTTTTTTTAAATCAAAGTCCTCAGAGATGCACTTAAGATGTGCATGTTACATCACTTAAGAGATGTAACATGGCAGTTCTATCTCAAACAGCCTTAAAAAACGAGCTCATCCAATACATAGCTAACAGAATAAACAGGATTTAACAGACTCTGGTAGGAAAGAGCTTGGCTCAGTGCTGCTCACTCAGTTTGGTAATAAAGCAGTACACATAAAAGGCTTGATATATAACCAGCATTACAGAACAATAAAAGAATAGTTTCAAAGTGCCTTTTTCTAAACCTTTGCCTAAAGCAAGCGTAATCAACTACATTTTCCAAGGGCCAGAAGTTTTCTAAGCAGACACTGTGGGGGCCAGAAAATAAACTGATGCATACCTACTAAGCCCATCATTGTTTGATATTTTCCCTTTCTTACTAAATTCACGTTTTTTTTATTTATGAGTGTATTATATTAATTATGTATGAGTGTGAACAGACTCCTAAAAAACACGGAAGAAATCCATAATGATAACTAGATAAGATACTTAAACTAGAAAATGCTCTCAGATCTCCGCCATGGAGGCAGTTCACCGAGGAGTGATGGTTAAAATCGATGATTACAGAAACGTCTGCAGTGGAGGTGAAAAACACTCGGAGAGCCTGGAGCAAAAAGTTGATGAACACTGGCTTAAAGGATGAGGCTTGCAACCTTCAATATTTTTCTTATTGACAATAAATCCCATGAAAAGACCGAAACTAACAATGTGTTTGTTTGCCTCTCAATGCTTTCTCACTCCCCTGTTTGTGGCTCTGAGCTCCAAGCTAACCTTAAAAAACAGGTCAAGAATAAATCGTTTTATTGTCAGGAAAAGGCTCGGTAATATTCTAATGCAACTGAACACTGTAGTTTTAAATTTTTTTTTTACTCAACCCGGACTATTGTTAGCCATGGATTTGGTTCTCTGGCAACTAATTACAGCAGCAGGATGGTTTATGTGGGATTGAGTGAAAATAAATTACAGTGCCCCTGATCATTGTAATAAAGGAAAATGTCACCCAGTGCAGCAGTAGGGCTCATTGATGCATTTTAATAGGTTTTGGACAATAAAGGAGCTCTATGGCACAGAGGAATACATTATTTAGGCTTTGACTACACAGAAAATACCTATTATTAAGATCAAGAAATTGTTGGTTTTGGTCTTTTCATTGGACTTGTTGAAAATAAGAAAAATACAGACCATCAGCAGACTAACCCTTTAACTGGGAAAGGAGTTTAATTTGGACACTTCATTCATGTGCTCCTCTGGTCACCTGGCAAAATGACCTTACTGAAAACATCAATCCTACATTCATTCTTTAGTACTTCGAAAGTTGCTAAAAAGTTGCTGTTAAAATCTACTAATGATTAATGAATAGTTTCAGTCATTTCTCAAGCTAAAAATGACAAACATTTGCTGTTTCCAGCTTGTCCAATGTGAGCATTTGCTGCCTCTCTGTGTTTTTATAATATTTCTTTAATAGAATTCTCTTTTGTCATGTTGGTCAGACAGAACAACATTTGAAGACCTCACTTTGTGCTCTGGGACATTGTGATAGGCTTTTTTTTATTTTTTTAAAGGCTTTATCGACTAAACTACGGAAGTACATTGAATTCACAAAAGAAAAAGAAACAATTAGCCAGCTTATCTCGTAATTATGAGTTACTATCTCATAATTCACGAGAAAAGATAAGATCTTGTAATTATGAGAAAAGTTAAGGTATATCATCGCTAACCTAGGCTATAGGATAAAAGAGCGGGCAAGGATGGCGCTATCACATTTAATCTGGTTTTATTTCCTTCTCGGTATGAGACACTGGGAAATATTAATGTTACTTAATGTGGATGGCATTATATTTACTTCAAGATCCCTCCATTTTGAGTTGATTAAGTTATCGTCTTTCATCCAATTCCTTGTAATTTGCTTAATCATTGCTAACCCAATTACTAGGAACAGGTGAGAGTCTCTTTTCAATCCCTTCTGGTATTTTCCCCAGTATTAAGATTGGTGGGTCTCTATTTATAGAAATATCAAATATTTTTTTAAGTTTTAAGTTTTTTTAATAACATTTTCCCAGAAACCACTTATAACCTTGCATGACCAAAATATATGACTGTGGTTTGCCATCTCTTTATTTTTTATTTATATTTTAGGTGTTATTTCCTTCTCGGTACGAGACACTGGGAAATATTAATACTACTTAATGTGGATGGCATTAATATGAGTATGTCAACCCTGCGCAAATGAAAGCAGATAAAATGCATCATTGGTTAGGGACGATTTATAACTATACCTCAACTATTAGTTAGCTACTTAGATCTTTTTCTAGTAATTATGAGATAGTAATTCTTAATTACGAGATAAAAGGTGTCTAACTTTTTTTCTTTACTTTTGTGAATGCAATGTGCTTCCGTGCTAAACAATTAACGGACTGCATGCAAAAAACAAACAGGTTAATCAGTAACGAAGAAGATAATCATTAGGTGTAGCCAATACTATTCTTCACCTTATGTGGGTGACAATAATAATAAATATAACAAATCAAAACCTTTTAAAAGATCTAAAGGTTGTCAGACGTTGGATGTGAGATATTTATTGGTTTAGTAATATTCCACAGTTCCCATCGTATAACAACAGAAGCCTGCCTCCCCATGCTTGTTTGTTGTAACTGTCGGTACATTTACTGTAATGCTTCAGTGCTCGATGATCTCAGGCAGCAATTTGACGCCATTAAAGGAGAGAAAGTCAATGATGCCTGACGGTGTGAAACCATCAAAGTGCTCATATTATGATTTTTGGCTATTTCCCTTTTTTGTGCATGTTATAGGTTTACAAAGTGAAAAAGCCCAAAGTCCACCCCAAAGGGACTTACCATCTCCAACAGAAAACACTGTTCACAAACTGCTCCAAACAGCTCTATTGTAGTCCAGCCTTTACTTCAGAGACAAACGTGGTCACTTTGTAACACACGTTATAATGCTCGCCTAGCTGCTAGCGTGGCACGCCCTCATACTCTGCTTCTGACTGGCTAGTAGTCCTTACCTAGCTACTGCGCATGTGCGACTCCCAACAAAGACTGAACAGAAGTGCGATGTCTCACTCTGTAGCTAAAACAGAGAGCTCAACACACAGGGTGAAAAGAGGAGCTGCAGCAATGTGTAGTACAACAAAAATATGGTGTTTTTTTGGAACTTAAACCATGTAAACCTATTCTGATATAACCTCTAAATACAATTATGAACTTGAAAATGAGCATAATATGAGCACTTTTAGAGCTGTGTAAAGTAAAATCAACTCTAAAAGTCACAGGGACTTTGTCTTTTATGTGTGTTGATATAATCTCTGTATTTCTTGGGTCATCCAGTTAACCCACTAGTGATTATTCTACATTTTCACCTAACAATATATATATATATATATATATATATATATATATATATATATATATATATATATATAGATAACAAACAGACATGAAGACATGGATTAGGAGCCTATTTTACAGTAAACTTGAGCTTCATCAGGCTTGTGTATCACCTGGGATGCCAGTTGGGATCCGCCTGCCTAAATTCAATATGCTTATGTTTTGTCAGCATGTGCTTCGTAAGCCCAAACAAAGTCTTCAGCCTGCAGAGAGAGAGCAGCAACACAGGAAGCAACCTGAATAAGAGGGATTATCATTAAGACATCTAAACAAATCAGCAACGCTGCTTCTTTTGGCTTTTACTTTGGCTGAACTTTCTTGTTTTCTAGGTCGAGGATTTAATCTAATTCAGGGATTAACTTCATTCAATTCAGAAACATGTGGGTGATGAAACATTGGGTGTTTTTTTTAATATGGGGATGAAATTGAGAAACCTTTATGGAGTTGATCCAAATTCATTTCTCATGACAGGTTTATGCACCTGTCCACAGGACGTGACAGGTGCATAATAGGACTTTGGGTCATTTGTGTTGATTATGGCTCTTATTGAGGCTTTACAGTCTGGTTACGTTTTTGTTACTGCCGTGCTGAAATTATTAGACGATTGATTTATTTACTTAAAAAATAATCTAACAGATTTTGAGTTTATTTATCCGGCAAGAATGCCATACGGCTTCTCAAGCGTGAAGATTTGCAGCTTTTCTCATTTTTGATTTTTGATTGTACATTTAATACTTTGAGGTCACGTTCAGACAGAATGGGCTCTTAGAACTTGTGATGGGTATTTTCCACTATTCTCTCATATTTTATTCTCAAATCAATCAATTGTTAAAATGAAAAAAGAAAAAACGACAGAGTAATAAATCATTTAAATGACTGTTAGTTGCCACTTTGGTAACTTCACTGAAACTGTATTACTTTGTCTAATTTTTATTTTAAGTCATGTTATTTTACTTTATCTGATTATTGTAATGAATGATGCTGTGCTAATAAACATGCCTTTTTTTTCCCTATATTTTTCTTTATTTAGGATGCTATGATAATTATACCTTCATGTTGGATTGCTTACAGTTTTTTTACAACTGCTTACACACAAAATCTTTACATGTCACATGATTTTTGAAACCTCTCACTCAAAGAGCAAAACTACACACCAAATCTCCAAAACCATATGCTATTTCTCAGCCTTTCACTCAGTTTTCAATTGCATAAAACACAAAAAAAAAAGATTACTTTCACTCTAGGACATTGTATGAAAATGTAGATATACTGTAAGCCTATGAAAGAGAGCTTTAGATTTAGAACAACAATGTGTAGATGGTATATCCAAAGATTTACTATTATGCTTCATTTTGATGAGGTGTTTAGGTTTCATTATGAAGGAGATATGAGGCATTTTTGCATTTTGTGTGTGCAGTTTTGGGCATTGTATGTAGAGTATTAAAAAAAGGAGACATAGCTTGAAAACGTGTGTAAGCAGTACAGCACCTTTATGCTGTACCATCTCTTTTACATTAAGACAGTTTGCCTCAGCCCTCCACATCCACCCAGTCCCTCCACACTCACCCTCTCTCCTGGCGTTCCTCAGGCAGCGCACTTTGGGGATCTGAGAAAGCAGCTGGCAGTCCTCAGCTGGAGGAGGAGAGCACAGGAGATGGGATGTTATGGTGGAAGCAGAACACACACTGAGAAACACATACCTCCTCATCGCCTCGTCTCACACTCTGTCACTCACAAACACACCATGCTGCCACATGTATGTGGACTGAGTGCTTGTACTTAAACACACATAAACAGTCACACAAGGAGATAGTTACACAGATACACACGCTCAGTACAAACCACGCTCACACCACAGTATAAGATGACCTAACACAAGCACAACATCCATTAGTGCTCCATCACAGTCCTGCAAATAATCGGAAACACACATAAACTCAAAAAGCAGTTCAGAGTGACTGAGTGTTCAAACAAAAGAGCTTCATTTCCCTGGATTTCATTCAAATTCTTTTTTCCATAAACACATCAAGCAAGCAGCTAGCTCATTCCCATCATCCACTCCCTTTTTCTACATGAGCAATCTCTGGCGCAGACCTTTTGTTGATGTGTACGGATGGACATCATCACACACACACTCACACACACACACACACACACACACACACACACACAACACACACACACACACACACACACTTGAGAGGATTAGAATTAGCAGCAGAGAGTGAGTGTGACCTTGCTGAGGGATTGTGGGTAGATCAAGCAGACCCTCTCCCTGGCAGCGATACAGCCATATGCTGTTAGAAATAAGCATGACAAGTTGTAATCCTCCGTAATTAAATGTGCTGTGTACAAACCTGTTTGTTTGCATTTACGCTGTCATATCACAGGGGACGTGTGAGTGAGTGCAGGAGTGTATTAGTACTTTAGTGGCGCTCATAAAGAGGGGACAGCTGGTGTGTGTGTGTGTGTGTGTGTGTGTGTGTGTGTGTGTGCGTGTGTGTGTGTGTGTGTGTGTGTGAAGCACTCAGGGAAAGAGTAGAAAGTCATAGGTCTAACTCACTAAGCAGATGTTGCATACTTGTAGCCAGATTTTATGCGTGTGTATGTGTGTATGTGTGCTTGTGTGTGTGTGTGTGTGTGTGTGTGTGTGTGTGTGTGTTTGCATACATTATACAGTTACATGCATATAACTGTAAATGAAGGATCAATTAAAATGCCAGACTCCATACAAAAATTATACAAATTGAGGTTTTTTGTCAATGGGAGGTCCTGTCCCATAATGCAGTGCAGAATGGAAATAAAATAGCTTCTTTCAGCTGAAGAAAACTTAGCTACGTCAATAAACAAATTCTACAATTTCTTCGTATGAATTTGCTAAATTTAATTTTTTTTTTAATTAGCATTATTAGTCATTATTATGGAGTTTGACTGGTGTAATTTGGGCCACAGCGTGCATGATTTCCTGTCATTACAACACGGTAAAGGCCGTTCATTTCTTGTACACTAATTTACCAAAACACACAGTGTTTGTCTTGTCTCGCTGCTATTGGAGCCACATGTTGTCGTCTGGACTCACACTAAAGATCACTGTCCTACACTGAGGACGGTGTCCTTATGATAGGATTACACTCCTGTTGACCGACAACCCCCACCACCTCCTCCAGGCGTCTGCCTGCCAGGTCACATCTACTAACCAATCAGGTCGCACTCTCACTGCCTCAGCTGACTGCCTGTCTAACTCTCTGACTTACAGACATCTACATATTCTATTATGTCTTGCTAGTTATTTGTCTGAATATACATGAATGTGCTTTAAAAAGTACAATGGACAACAAATACAGTACATTACAAAATGTATTGAGAAAATATGTTTTTGTAATTTGGGTGAACTGACCCTTTTAGTTTCTCAACACTAAGATGTACTAACCGGATATTGAATCAAGACTGTAAGATCAATGATTTACTGTATAGCCATATTAAAAATCAGACCTTGAAAAGTAACATTTGTTAAGGTTCGACAGTGTGGGAATCCATCTTCATTTAAATATTAAAATCTTCTCCAGCATACCATGTTTTATTTCTCAAATTATGTCAGCTATTTTACCTTCATCAGGGTACTATCAAGTTGTTTCTGTATCTTTATTTACAACCCATCGATTAGTTGTGTGACTTCAAAAATCCCTATAACATATGTTTGGTTTTAGTAGGGATTTGTTGACTATATGACTAATTGATGGACTGTAGAAACCAGGGGAAAAAAAAACTTTATAAAAGCAAAATAAGCCAAAATCCTTTGGGATATAAAGCCTGGTATGTTGGAACAGAGCTGACACCTCACTGTGTGTGATCCCTAAGAAAAAACAAAACATGTTCAGTTAACATCATGCAGTGATTTGAGGTTTTAGAGAACATGCTCAACCTCCTGCCTTCAAACCGCAACTTAAACAGCCGTTTTATTTTACTTTTCTGAGCAGGGATTACTGAGACTTTAAATAAACTGAGACTAAATATAACACAGCATTAGAAAGTGGCAACGCAGGAAGACCGCATGGAAGAGAGAGCAGGAGGAAACAGAACAGTCGGGTTATTTTCTTCAGTCAGACGGAGTCAAAACTAAAAGCCACAAACCGGAATCAAAGTGAAACATTTCACCTGATAATTATAGCTGCTCCGCAGCGATGGTCGGGGCCGAGCATTTTAAACTCCCAGGGAAGGTGTCCAATTTTGTATAAGATGTGACATCGTGACTGTTAAGCTTTGAACTCGCAATCTTCAGATCCAAAGGCAAACATTGATCTCAGCGAGCTATTATCCAGATGATGACTCCTATACCTATTTGGCCTATATTTTATTGAGTCAGCCTGTGTTGACTCAATAACATAACTTTCCTAAACTGGAACTGGACTGATTGTTAATCAGAATCTGGTGTGTTAATGCAGACACACATTAAAAATATGCAGGGTGGTTGTCCACAGCACAATGCCTGACTAGATATGTGTATGATCATCTTGCAATACCAGGCGCTCGAACTCAGAACCTTTGAGGATGTAGGCAGTTTCTGATCTCAGGGAGCTATTACCCGGGTGATGGCACAAGTGGAATCGCAACACCTTGTAGACAAGGAGCAGGACTGTGTGAAAATGCTGAATTTTAAACTGCTGTAAAAAAAAAAATTTCTCATTAGAAAATTCTGAGAAATTGTGTACTTGGTTAAGACAACATAGAGATGCCTGTAATTTATTTTAACAAAGATCAATAAATGCCAAACTGATGTTTAAAGATGCTCTATTTTGCATTGACTGCAATGCGTAGATGAGGACACAATTCAATTTTTGTGATCTTTGGATTATGAAATTTTTCCATGAACATCAAACATTTAATTTGGAAGAAATTGCAGGATTTGTTTATACTACTGTGTGCAGTAAAATGTTTTAATGCACTGTGGGCTCAATTTATGATTAATCGAAAATCTGAATACTCTTTTTGTCGAGAACAGTCTGGATATAAAGTTGCAACAAAAATGTGGGAGGAAATAAGTTTAAGAAGTTTTGCAGTTTTTACAACAAGTAGAGTGATGGACTTGCCACTAGGTAAAAGCAGAATACAGTTTCTGCTCTATTGGGACTACAGTAAGTCGCAACGTTGTAGCGTGTACGGTTGATATGTTGTGGATTTTTAAAGTTTAGTCAAGTGTTTAATCATGTGTCTGTGCCAAATCTTAGATGCCAAAGTAACTAGTAACTAAAGCTGACAGATTAATGTAGTGGAGTAAAAAGTACAATATTTCTCTCTGAAATGTAGTGGAGCAGAAGTAGAGAGTGGCATGAAAAGAAAAGACTCAACTAAAGTACCTCAAATGTGTACTTAAGTACAGTACTTGTGTAAATGTACTTAATTACATTCCACCACTACAGTTCAACAGGGGTTCAGGTAAACCGCAGCACAGAGAGAACAAACAAGGCATTAGTGAGCTAACAGAGCTGCCGCTGAGACATTAGTGTTAAGATGTCTGGCCAGCTCTGACACCTCAGTGTGTCTCCATGTGTGTGTGCACATAGAGCTTGTGTGTATGTGCCAGTGCCTGAGTCCACAGTGAATGTAGGTCACTGTGCTGTTCCCACAGACAGCAGATGCATGCGGTGGTAATTACAAAAAGCGCTGTGAACAGTGTAAAGCATGAACTCATGTAATTCTTCTGCCTCGTGCTGACAAAGGGGAATAATTTTTCAAAAGTGGTTATCCTCTAATTTCACAGTCCCGGTCAGCTACATAACAAAACACAACCTGCACTTTGTGGTGCTATTAACTAATTTATTTTCTAAATATCAAGGTCAATTGGACTACTAATTCACTTTTTACATAAAAACTAAGCAGGTTCTCATGGTGGTAGCAGCTCCAGCTCAGCCGAATCAAAATTAGGTTTATTGCCAAGTAAGTACTTACAAGGAATTTGCCTTGGTAGTTAGTGCCTACATATATAACAAACACACACATTAAACATTAATATGAAATAAACAATAAATAGAGAAACAAATTTATACAACATAGCTGTTTAACATAAGAAAAAAGAGGCTGAATGGATTGAGTGCAGAACGTGCAAGAAATATATAGTATGTACAATGGATTTCATTTCTGCTTTAGCTGTGTAGTTGACGTATTTTCAGCATAGCAGCATCACTGATCATCAGTGAGCAAATCCTCACGAAGCTCTCACCTCCCGATTCAGTTTCAGATTTTCTGTGATACCAGACATCAATGTGACTCATCTTCAAAGCCACTCCTGTCTCTTGATATTATCCTCGCCCTACATTTTCCTATTGTTTGCTGGAACATTCCTTTGACATTTGCATCACACATATTTAAAAAAAAAAAAAAAAAAAAGCTTAACACCTGGCACTTGGGGCCCAACCAGGATTTTAGAAATAAAGAAGTGAAGGGTCTAAATTCCCTCAGTGCCCCCAAATCATTTTTTGACAATCCACCTGTCTGTCAAACTGTAAAATTCATTTTTCACATCTGATTTACTAATTTTCTAAACTATTTTGTTATACTGTACTTTCTGGAAATGTATCTCCCTACATGATGGTCTAAATACTGTTCTAAAGCCTTCTCCAAACTGCCAGGCCTATAGGTCTGGTGGAGATATTCTAATTCCTTTATTTTGTTCAATTTAATACATGTTCTAACTATAAACAGTAAAATAAGAAGATATCAAGCAAAAAAAAACCACATCTGAATCAGCCTTAAACCTGCAATAAAAGAAACAAGCTGTAAAGACAACACTGACATATCAACTTTTAAGTTGATATGGCAAACTTATTTGCAAGCTCATCCAGCAGACATGGGAAAACTTCCTGATAAATGCAAGTCTAATATTCACTCAACTAACTCCTGAGGGACCTATCTGGCTCTTAAGCAGCTAAATGCTCCACTATGTTCACTAGCTAGCTGCTAACTTTGTCTGGCTGCTGTTTGGCAGTGTGCAGGTACTGTACAGTGTTTTTGTTTTTGACTTTTTCCACTGGAAACAGCTGGCAGTTATGGCTAAAAAAGGGAGCAGAAAGAGTGAACCAAAACAGTAAAGTTCTCACAAAATCAAAACAATGAGCTGTAAGACACTAAAACGCTCCTCAAGTACCCAGAAACAATACAGAAGACAAACCCAGTGTGCTGCTCAATGGCAGCTACACCTTGTGGCACAGCTGTCATCAGAAATAAAAAACAACAACCTGAAACTCACGGTCAGAGCTGAAGTCATCTATCAAGATTATTTCTTGAATCAGGGACGGAGGACTTCGCATCAGGACACTGAGAGGGAGAAAAAGAGAGATGGGGATGAGAAAACATGAGTGAGTGTCGTCGTTCCGGACTAATCGGGCCGTTTGCGTTCGACCTCGTTACCTTTTGATGGTGCGAAGGAGAGTAGAGCGAGCCTCATTGTGGAAAGTGATGATGATACTGGTGGAGGGAAGGTCCGTGTCATAATTCAGAGACGCACACCTACGGGGAGAAGAATTTATCACACATTCATCTCTTTACAATTCACATGTATGCGTTAAATTGGCACATCCGGCCCTTGGACACACACATACTGGGCAGCTGTTATTAGCAGCGGTGTCTTGTGGAGTTGCCTCAGCATTTGTTCCTGTTGTGACATGGAAATAGCTGGTTGCCTGGTAACAATTGTATAAATTTCTGAACCTCTGCTACCTGTTGCCAGGGGCTTTCAGGCCAAGTCAGAAGACATTCAGATGAACCATCCCACGCCACCTTCTGTTATTGTAAACCCATTCACAGTTTGCTTACAGCAACAAAATAATTGTTCATTTGTTTCTTGCCTCATACTAAAGAAAAAAGGTTAAAGTCATTATAACAACTTTGTATGATGCGTCCATTTGCTTTATTTGTAGTCTATATTTTCACGATGTTCCACTTCTGGGATTGCTCTCGTTCTGCCAGATTGACTCTTTTCGGATGTCCGTTTTCGGATGTCCCGTTACCTTTTGCTTTCTTTGAGTTGTAATTCTAAACTCCGGTGGATTTCTGAGGACTATGGTTAACTGCTCCTCAGATCTCTGCAGGGTAAATCCAGACAGCTAGCTAGACTATCTGTCCAATCTGACTTTTCTCTCGCACGACTAAAACAACTTTTGAACGTACACGTTCCACCAAAACAAGTTCCTTCCCGAGGCTATTTAGCAGCTATTTCCGCTAGGCGCCTAGCGCCGCCCAACACGATTGTGACCAGAGCGCGTTTTTCTCCCATCCCGGATTTCTGTGTGAACTAGCCAGGTCTGGCAATGTGAGACTACTTTATTTGTGACTGCATACTGGTATGTACTGATCAAGACATGATGCCATTTAAAATTATATTCATATTCGATTTATTTGGTTTTATAGTGTTTTTTATTCTGCTCTGCTTACGACTCATATTTGTTCTTGTATTATTTCTCAGTATTATATTACATATTATACAACAGGTTGTTACTGTAACAGAGCATGCACACTCAGCCAACCTCCTCTGCTTGTATACATACAGATTCAATAAAAGTTCATTATAGGTTGAGTGCCATTTAGCAATATTTGTCAGCTACTGTACAAAGGAGGTCGGTCAATCCTACTTTATGTGAGTCTTCTAAAGCGATATGAGATCACTGATGGGCTAAATATTCTGCTACAGGTACAGAGATACAGCAGGAAAACAGCAGTATTGTTTTCTATGTAAAGAGGAACAAACTGACCCTAACCAACAAGGACTTTATGTGCATCCCGTATACACTGCAAAAGAGGTTGTTGAATGCTTGAAATTAGAACACAAACTAATATGACACTCCATTGCAGCAGTACATATAATAAATGTCACTTACATGTATAGCAAGCAATACTAGTCACAAAGTGTCTTTTTAGGTTGTTGTTTTTTTAGTTAACCAAATACTAGGCCAACCTAAAGTCAAAAAATATAAATAAAATTGAGCTTGAAGGTTCAGTCTTGATCTTGGAAACAGAAACTTGACCAAAACAAAGAAATGAACACAAGGTCCAGCTTTTTCTGAGCAACTCCATCCGCTGAGGAAGCGCGTAACACGTTATTTGGAATGTGTGTCGTGTTCATTTTTGTTCAAAATAAGCAAAAAATCGTTAAAACGACACAAAAAGTTACAAGCAGGAATGTCACATACTTGTAGAGTCATTAAAAGATTGTGTCTTTGTGGCTGGGTTAGCTCAGTTGGTAGAGCAGGCTCACATATATAGAGGTTTACTCCTTGACACAGCAGCAGCGGGTTCAACTCCGACCTGCGGCCCTTTGCTGCATGTCGTTCCCCCCTCTCTCTCCCCTTTCATGTCTTCATCTGTCCTGTGGAACTAAAGGCCTAAAATGCCCCCAAAAATAGTTGTGTCTTTATCCAAATCCCTCACAAATAGACCCACAATCTTTTTTTATATTTTTCACATGAGACACCTCTATTATAACATATTTTCTCATCATGTGGTGAGGAAGTCATTTCATCATCCACTGTTTGAAACCAGGCGGAGAAAAAGATTGCCAGTTCTTCACGGACACAGCATAGAGTGAACCCAGCAGTCAGGACGCTCAGGTCAACTACCTTTAAAGTGTGCAAGACAGATTTTCCCGAACAACTCCAAATCCACGTGCAACTCAGGCAAGATTAGTCCTTAATCTACTTGCGTGCGGATCCAAGCAGACAGTCCGACCTGGGCTGAGGCGTAAACCCTGCTCACCTGTAGTGCCGGGTGTCTCTGATGGCTCGCTCGCTGCCCAGCCGGTCGCTCTCCTGCAGGTTGAAGGCGTGATCTCTGTACGGGTCGTCCCCCGGCTTCAGCTGCTTCCCCGCCAGGTAGGCCTTCTCATCGAAGGCGCCCAGCAGCTGGCCCGGCTGCTCTGCCCACGGGGGCTGGCTCACCTGCACAGGACACAACAAGCTGTGTTTACATCGGGGCTGTGCAATAAGTTGAAATTTTAATCGCAATTGCGATTTCGCCGTCGAAAAACGATTATTTTGCACATTACGTTTTGCAAGTAAACTCTTATTTTGTCCTGTGTTCTGAATGAAAAAAACTGTTGAAATGGGAAAAGTATTGATAGGGAAATGTCACAGTTCAAGGTTGATTTGTTGAACTGTTTCACTGGTTTTTAAGTTCAAAAATTGCAACATCTTTCCAAAAGTCAACGTGTAATCGTGATTTCAATACTGACCAAAATAATCTATAAAAGTCTAAAAAATAAAAAATATAAAAAATATAAAGCTATAAACGAGCAGCCCTAGTTTTACACCTTCACATCAGCCAGAAAAACAGAGATAACCACTGACATCAAAGGAGAAATAAATTAGAAAAAACTCAAGTCAAAGAAAGAATAAAAGCTTGAAAATGAAGAATGCAGTGGGATTTATATACAGACACACAAATCCACTCCCTGTCGCTCATGTCAACACACACAGAGGTGCAAACAGCAGCACAAATTGGATTTGGTGTCAACACTCCACTCCTTCCCTGTCACCAAACTATTATTCTGCCACATCTATTATTACTGTGAAATGGGCATGCCACATGCAACATTCTCATAAAGGGATGTTTGGTATGTTGTTTTGAACTGTCTATCTATATGTTCTGAAAAAAAAGACAGCATTTCACATTCTAAATTTCACAGTTGATATTGAATACATTTCATCGACCAACTAAACCTTTACCAGAGGCTGAAACACAAACCTTGTTTAAACATGATGTTAATGATTTCCCATGGGAGCTGTTGTGCTACGACTTTACCAATTTAAGGACCTCTCGGCCATGTTGGCATAAAAATTGAAATGGCTTATAGTTTATATTTTATTAGCACTGCATCTAATGATTTTTTTTTTTTTTTTATCATTGATTAATCTCTTGATTATCTTATAAAAAGTCAAAAAATTGTAAGAAAAGCCTCAGCTTTATTTTCAAGAGCCCAAGGTGACATCTTCAATTGCTTGTTTTGTTTGACTAACAATCCAAAAACCAGTTGATATTACAGTGCACTGACTGTGCGGTGTGGTTGAAAACAAGTAAGTGGACTTTGGAGTTTAATTTTTTATTTATTTTTGCCAAACTGCTACAGCTGTAACAAGTAATTTGAGGGAAAATTAATCGTCAACTATTTTAAAGGTGCTCTAAGCGATGTCACGTGTTTTTTAGGCTACAACAATTTTCTGTCACATACAGCAAACATCTCCTCACTATCTGCGAGCTGCCTGTCCCCTGAACACACTGTAAAAAAAAAAGACGCGGTCTCTGTAGACAGCCCAGGCTCCACAAACTGCAACAAAAACAAACTGCGCCAACCTGCACCACCAAACATAACAAACCAGCCAATAACCTACAAGAAGGATTTGGGGGTGAGGGTTGGGGGGTTAGTGCGCGGAAGGGAGGGGGAGGGGACGGGATGAGGAGGAGGGAGGGGAGAGCTAGCCTCCGTTTTGTTTGAAAATACGTCGACAAGAAGTGCCGTCACCCAACATCGCTTAGAGCACCTTTAACAATTGATGCATCTTGAAGTCATTTTACAAGCAAAAATCTCAAACATTCTCTGCTTTCATCTTCTCTAATGGGATAGTTGCTTTTGTTATTATTATAATATCAGTGTAAATTGAATATCTTTGGATTTTGGGTTGGACAGGCAAGATGTCAGCTTCGACACTGGGAACTTGTGATGGGCATTGCCCATACTTTGACAGTTTATAAACTAAACAATGATAGAATAATCCACAATGAAAATACCTGTTAGTTGCAGCCGACAAACGAACAACAAAATCGTTGTCAAGGTCGAAAATGAGCTTTCACGCTTCACAAAGACATTCAAGTTATATCTGTATAAGACACAAGAAGCTATACAAGTTCAGAAGCTGGAATCTTTGGTATTTTTTTTTCTTGATAAATCACTCAAACGATTAATAGATTATCAAAATGGTTGATTCAATTCCTGTAGATCAACTAATTGATTAATGGTAAATGGACTTATATAGCACTTTTCTGCCTAAGCGAACAAAGCCGTTTACAATTCGACACTCATTCCCACACACGTACTATGCCAAGGTGTTGGTCTGGCCGTTGAGGTTCAATGCCTTGCTCAAGGACACCATGTGGACAAGAGGAGCTGGGAATCGAAAAAACCAACCTTGAGATTAATGAACTCTCTCTTCCTCCTGAGCCTCAGCAGCCCAGATTAACCAATAAACTGTCTGAACGGTCTAAAAGCCAAGTACAACAACTCCTCTGCTCTGGTGCTGCACTGCAATCCTGCTGCAACACTGCTCATCTGAGAATTAAACCACGTTCTTCTATTGCACTCACGTTGCAGCCAGTCTGGAGATTAAATGATTAAAATGTAAATGCTACTTTCTTATTCAGGCCACCGCCGTGTCGGTGCTAACAGGGCAAAATGGGATGGGCACTCATCAGATCAGAATACACAGTGTATAAAATCCTCAGTAATTAATGGGTTTCCCCCCGTAAGGAGCTTTAACGCTGCTGAGTGGGAGGGAAAAACAGCCAATGAATTCAGAAAACGAGAAGAGAGTAGCTGTCATCAAACAGGAGCAACAGCAAGATGGACAGATGGGGCAATGTAAGGAGAAAGGAGAAAATTAAATAAAGGATGAAGCGTTGTGTTGCTTTATTACAGTAAAGGTCGGTGTAGCTGGAGGATTTATAAAAAGCTCCTGACCAGATTCAGGTGAGAGTGACCTTATTTTCAGTCCCTCCAGGGGAGCAGTGTGAACGTTTCAAGGTTTCACACATAACCATGTCTACAGTGCACCGCTACAGAGGAAGTACTGTAGATGAATGTTGAGATCACCGTGTTACCTCCAAAGGCAATAACTGTTCCTCTATAAAATGTTACAAAACTATCTTAAAAGACATGTGAGCTGCTGTTTTGCAACTG
The DNA here is from genome assembly GCF_008315115.2 of Sander lucioperca. NCBI lineage: Eukaryota > Metazoa > Chordata > Actinopteri > Perciformes > Percidae > Sander > Sander lucioperca. The sequence goes on along the minus strand of NC_050190.1, from coordinate 7,921,517 downwards.
CTTTTCTCAATGTATTGTTGTCCGTGTGTGTGTGTGTGTGTGTGTATATATATATATATATATATATATATATATATATATATATATATATATATATATATTTATTTATTTTTTATTTATAGTGACATTCACATGCGTAAAGACTGCCTATAAGGTGGCATAGCTAGTGAAAACAAAGGGTTGTACATTAATGTTGCACAACTAAATGAAACAAAATAATCCTTCTGTATGTGTTCACACACACACACACACACACACACACACACACACACACACACACACACACACAGTATTGTGGAGCATTTTTCCTCAAGAGTTGGTGGAGAGCAAAACAGAGCTAAAAGACAACTCCAAATGTTGCTCTGTGTCTGTTGAATGCTTAAAATGGTCAGTGGTGGAAAGTACATTTACTCAACTACTATGCTTAAAAAAAATGTTACTGGTTACTTACTGCAGATTCAGATTATTAGACCATTTTACAAACTATTACCCAAAAAATGTATTATAATTAAGATAAGATTCTATTGATACCTAGGGGAAATTCGCAAGCTACCCAGTAGAGTTTATAAAGTAATTACATTCTGCATAATGAGTATTTTTACTTTTGGTACTTTATTTTGATACTAACACTTGTACTTTTATGCATGACTTTTACTTGCAAAAGAGTATGTCTACACTGTGGTACTGCTACTTTTACTTAAGAACTGAGTACTTCTTACACCTCTGTAAACAGCTAACAGGGAACTGTTTGCTAACAAGTTCCACAATATTTACTTAAGTGACAAAATCAGTAAATGCAGGTTTAAATGGACTTGGCTTGTAGCTGATAACAAACATTTACTGTCTATTTCTGTGGTGAGGAGGTTAAGCGACGTTTATCTCAGGGTTAGCTAACATAGACCACAAGCTAGCTAGCTAGCTAGCTAGCTAGTAGATACATTAGCACTTTAACCTGAGCACTTTTTGGGCTCAATAAGACAAATTAACTTTGTTTCAGTAAATATAATCATCATACCGTGGTGACGACGACCAATTTCCCACATGTGGGTAGAAAACACGGATTTAGGTTGTAAAAAGCATAACAAAAGGTAAGCTAATATATAAGGTTTTTACCTTACATAAACACAACTGTAGAAGGTATTAACGAGCTAGCTTGACAATGGCATGGCAACAGCCTACCTCTATGCAACATTCTCTTAAAGTGACAGGCACACAAAGCTTTTCAAAATACACCTGTATTTTTTTTTTTTTATATTTACATTCTTTACAAATAACTAAACCACATGATATTTTACTTGCTGCTCTGAAATCAGATTTATCAACGTGGATTAAAACACATCTTTTGAACTATACTGTAACAGTAACATGACCAGCTGATGCCAGTGCTGTGTGGGAAAACGGATCTAATTAGTGCTGCTCTGTAAATAGCTGTCCCATATTTAGCACACTGTTGAGGAAAGTCTCTTATTTTCTCCCAGCTCTGTCAGTCAGTCTTTCACACTCACATTATATCAGGCAACTATTTGCTAAAATATCACAAGCAGCGGATGCCAACACATTCCCACGTCCAGGGTAGACAGGAAGTTTAAAGACAAAATATGTTTATATTTGTATGTTGTTCTTGTCATGTTTTGTTTGACTTCTCTATGTTTGGCTATTACCTGAAATTCGTATTGTATTTTATAATAAGCCTATACTGTATTTTATGTGCACCTGTGAAACACCTTGGGGCTTTTGGTTTTGAAAGGTGCTAAATAATTATGGTTGACATTTACTCACTTGCACCCTAACCGGTTTAGCAGCATTATAAAGCTCTTTTTAATCTGGTTTTAGGAAGTGCTATACATATTAAGTTTGTTAAAAATAATATGATCACTTTTTTTTTTTAAACTTTATCTAGTTTTATTTAAAAGAAAAAAAGAAAAGAATGAGATACAGCTCCACCAAATCTAACCTGTATGGTGTAATAGCAGGCAAAGCAATACACAAGGATTCAGTCTCCAGGTACTCTGCCACTCATTTTATGCAACATTTTATTATTATTTTATTATTTATTTATTCCTCATTCGAGGAAAAACCTATACAACATCCAAGCAACACATGCTGGAATTAAGACTATATCTACGATTTCTTTTAGATCAAAGGTGCACATTTAAAGCTAGATTTAAAACCATAATCATTATATATCTATCAAAACCTGTTTATTAGCATTCTCCAAATCACCTAGGACAAGACACTAGCACAGGGGTCACCAACCTTTTTGAAACTGAGAGCTACTTCATGGGTACTGAGTCATACGAAGGGCTACCAGTTTGATTCACTCTTCTGAAATAACTAATTTGCTCAGTTTGCCTTTAGTTATATATGATTATTAATGATTAATGATAGTCATCTATGTGAAGACACTGATCACGTTTATGATTTCTCATTATCAATAATTATCAACAATGACTTAACAAGGTGGGAAACAGATAATATCAATATTCAATTTTCATTTTTAGAACAGGCCTGAGGGCTAATCATGTGGTCCTTGGGGGCTACCTGGTGCCCGCGGGCACCGTGTTGGTGACCCCTGCACTAGCAGGACTACAAGCTTATACAGTATGTATCCAATTTATCTTCTCTTAACTGCAACAAAGAGCACCGAGATGACCGAGTCCAGCTATGAACTAGAAAGCATTTTAAATAAAAAATAAAAGTTGTGATGTGGTTAGTTCCTCTCATCCACCTTCACATTATAATTAACAGTGAACACAGCTATTTCTTCCACCATTCATCAGAGCCACTCACACCAGCCATATAACATAGCAAAGAGGTTTTATTAGAATCTCTTTCCCAAATTGTGTATTTTATATCCCTTGGTAATCCGCAAGTATCATGACGAAATATTAAATGCTACAAAGAAAATGTTATTCTGTGGATAACAAGACAAAAATAACAGAAGGCACTTCGAGGCTTGGCCCACTGAATTAAATATAAAGCTCGTCTGGAAGATGAACACAAGTCTGCTGGCTCCTTCAAGCCGAATCAAAAAGACAAATCACATACCAGTCAAATGTGCCTGATAGGCTGGAGATAAAGCCCTGCATGCTGTGGCTCGGAGGCCGTGATGACAGACGACGGTGTTCAAGACTGTTCATATATTATCTTACGCCATAGTTTCTGTATTGTTTCAAGTTGACACTTTCCTTAGCAAGTTTTTATTTTTTATATTTTTTTGCATAGCAAACCAACAGCTAACAGGGATTCATACGACAAACACAAACAAAGTTAAATTACAAAAATGTATGATGCGTTATTGTAACTCTTTAACTGACCTGCCAGTGGGTCAGGCATTACAAACTCATGCTGTGCAGCTACATTTTGTTCAAACTTGCAAAACTTGTAGTGGAGATCCCAAAGTTTCCAGAGATACTACATATGTCAGACTGAACTTTGAAGGAGTGTGCAAAAAAAATAAAGAGGCACAACACATCCACAATATTTTCATTTGGTGTGTTAGTTTTGAATATTTCACTCACTGTAATCCAAACGCTAAATGGAAATAAAAGGGGGAAACTTGATGTAGGCAAACACATGGAGAGTCAACTTAATCAATGTCAGCATGAATGAGACGCAGTCAGCCGGCTGGCAGTTAAAGCAGAGCATTTATTTATTTTAATTCATTTATTCCGATTCTTTGCTTGCATCGGTCTGTGTATGTGTTTGTGTATGTGTGTTTTTTTTCTCTGCAAAGAGATAACAAAAACTAACCATACATTTTAAACATGGACACAAATTACGTGCATTAAGGACAATCGAGACAACTATAAGGACATCAACTCACAGGACGGACACATCATGGTTGAGGCGGAAAAGAAGGACCAAAGGGAGGAAGGCAGTATATATAGCCTCTGATTGGGCTGACTGATTGCACCTGAAGGGGGTGGTTCCTTCCCCATGCAGAAGTGTTAGGTTTAACCTCCCTGCCACAGGTGTGTACTGTACGTCAGGTGGCCTCTGTTTGGGGACTTTTAACACTTGATGTTAAGTGGTTAAATTCAGAGGCTTTCACATGTCTACTGTCATGCCACTAAACTTCAAGATAACTTACCTGACAGTATTTAAAGTTGTAATGAAACACATCTTCTCCTTGACACACACACGAATGCATTAATTGTGATAGGCTAGAAGGGGCCATTCTAGATTTGTTTATAAAATCAGGTAGCTCAAATCAAGCAATCTGATTGGTTCTTTGCCATGATATAATAACCACAAACAATGGCTATGATGCCAATTTCTTTGCAAAATAAGTGTCACGTTAGACTAACAGACTGATAGCTAGTGCCACGGAGGGAAGCCGTTCATCTGCACACAACACTGCCATGACACAGAGCTGGTTCAAAATCAGCCAAGTATCTCTTAAAGTGTACGCTATATTTAGAATATTTTCACAGCTTTACTACTGGGAACTGAAGCCGTTATCTCTGCTCTCTTCAAAGCCACCAGACCTCGCAGGAAATGGGAGTTGCTCTTCTACCGCCGCCTTGAGCGCTTAGTTGTCTACTGCTGTCTTCGATCGGTTAGTTTGTGCTATTGCGTGCCTGTTACAGTTTTTCAAGCATTGGTGGAGGTTAACAGTAATACATTCAAGGCTTGTATGTATTATTGTAATGGAAAATATAGCTAATGCTCGTTCAGACAAGGTTGTTAACGGCACATTTAACCCAATTCTCTAGTGAAGTGTTTATATGGTCGCATGTTGAATCAAAAACATTGTTGCCAGGTTAGTCAGAAAAAAAGTCTGAGCAATGAAACCAGCAGTCACAGCCGGATCTAAAGACATGTAGCCTTCTGAAAACTACAGTACAGTATTATAACACACAAAAAAATATATATATATGTATAACCTTTACAGTGAGTTGTGTCTGTCCTGGAAAACACTTGACCACACAGGATTGTTACCAAGTGACAAGCTGATTAGCTGGATGTGGATCAGTGGTCAGATGTTTACAACATCCACAGCTGATGTTGGGAGCCATGGCAACAGATGTGCTGATCACTGCCAATGTTACAATCGCGTTCGACTGACAACACACTGTTACCGTGGAAAAGAGACTGGGAAATTAGACCACTCAAAGCAGGAAATGAGAAAGAAAGAAAGTGGAGCCAGTGCTAACAGATTTCACAGATGATGTCATTAGAGAATGAAATGCTGCTAATGAACGGGCTTATGGGAAAAAGAACGAGGGAGAGAAAGACTGTACTGTAAGGTAAGTTATGAATGAAAAAAGAAACAGAAAGAGAGAAGGGCGGGGCAAACCAATGAAAGGAAGAAAAGAAGCAATTGATGAAAGAAAGTAAATAATGAAGAAAGGGACAAAGGAGGTAAGAAAGAAAAAAATAAGGGAGGACAGAAGGGAAAGACAGAATGATAAAAAAAAATAATGAAAATGAGAAAACAGAGAAGGGTGGATAGAGGTAAAAAAGAAAGAAAATGGTAAAATAAATAGAAATAGAGGGAAGGACAGAATGACAATAAAGACCAAAAGGAGGTAGAAAATAAAAGGGATGGAAATGCAGAGGGAAAGAAGAGGAAGAAAGAAAAAACAAAAAGAGATGCGAAGATGAAAGAAAGACAGGACAGAAGGAAATAAAGAAACTAAGGGCGAAAGGATTAGAAAACTAGGAACTAGAGAGGGATAGACAAATAGAAAAAGAAAGAAAAGGGTAAAAGAAAAGGAACAGGGAAGGACAGACGGCTAAAAGGACATAAAAGAGGAAAGGAAGGGAAGAAGGGAGATTGAAGGACAGAGGGATGAAAGGAAGAAACAAAGATGAGGATGGGCAGAAGGAAAAAGGAAATAAAAAGGGAAGATGGCCAAAAAGAAGAAAAGAAAGTATAAAGGACGGAAAATAAGGTAGGGATGAAGCAAAGAGCCACAGACAGATAGATAGATAGATAGATTGATAGATTGATAGATAAATAGATAGATGTATATATATATATATATATATATATATAGATAGATGGATAGATGGATAGATGGATAGATAGATGGATAGATGGATAGATGGATAGATAGATGGATAGATGGATAGATAGATAGATAGATAGATAGATAGATGGATAGATGGATAGATGGATAGATAGATAAATAGATAAATAGATAGCTAGATAGATGGATAGATGGATAGATGGATAGATGGATAGATAGATAGATAGATGGATAGATAGATAGATGGATAGATGGATAGATAGATAGATAGATTGATAGATGGATAGATAGATGGATAGATAGATGGATAGATAGATGGATGGATAGATGGATAGATAGATAGATAGATAGATAGATAGATAGATGGATAGATGGATAGATAGATAGATAGATAGATAGATAGATAGATAGATAGATAGATGGATAGATGGATAGATAGATAGATAGATAAAGAAAGAACGAAAGAAGTTAGGAAGGAAAGGACAGAATGACAAAAGTAAACTATAGGAGAGTAAGGGCAGGGTGTAGACTGGGTAAACCCAGCCCGATCTGCCGGTGGTTTGATTTCTCCCTGCAGCTCAGGCTGGAAACCTGTACGTTTATCTATCCTGCTTCAGTTACAAATCTGCGGGAACCAATCACAAACTGGCTTATCCACCTGGCGCGCTATTGGTGGGTTTACCACAATGACGATAGAGAAGCGACCAAGCTGCTTTTTGTTTACATTCAACATGGCGGCCACCGAAACGCAGCAACCCGTTGATGGCGCTGTCGCTGCTACGTCACCCGGATCATTGGTCTGATTGGTTGAAGGACTATCCAATTGCATACAGAGTCATTTGAACTATGCCCGTTGATCACGCCTCTGTTGCAGTAGAAAATACAGAGCAGACTCCCCAGACTAATGTTCAATCTTAAAAGATTGAGTTGGTCTGGTGATAGCCAGACTAGGCAGGGTGGAAAGAAAGAAAGAAAGACACTCCCCTGAGTGAAGGCCCTCGCTAGTGTGTGTGGTTGAACTGTTGGACTGCGTAGTGGCGAGGCGAGCTGGCAGCCTGACAGCTGCAGGTCACATTACCAGAACAAACTACAGCCAGGGAAAGCTCAGTGTGGTGACGAAGGTGAACGACCCCGCTGAGCAAATCAAAGATTACAAAAGGAAAAAAAAAAGCTCTACTTGGAAACACTGGAATCCACAGCGCACGGTTCAAAGAACGATCTGATTAGAGGTGATGTCAGTTTGTGGTTCACCGGCAGAGATGATATCTCTCTCTTTTTTTGTTTTATTCAAAGTGCTTCCATATTTGTTTACATGCATGTTCAGATCATCACCATATTGTTGGCCTGCGTTCACACACTTATGCAGAGCACACTTTCCACTTCTTTATACGCAAGGTGACCGCTTAAGTAGGCCTGCGAGCTTGAATGCCATAACAGCTCCACCGTTTGGCATTTGCCCTTGAATTATTAAATCCTGTGAACATGGTTTTAATGAATCTGCTGCTGCTGGAGCGAAACATCCTGACATGTTGGCACGCATTCTCGGCCACAGCTGAGATCATTTTATTGGCCTAGTGAATTGTGAAAGAGACTCCAGTGTGTTGTATTTAAACAACAGTCCCTGTCTCCTAGTTGGATATACATATTTAATTAAATTGTCAGTTTTTTTTTATTTGGTTTGGATTGACAGTAGCAGTACACAGCTGCAGAGGGGAAACAGCTACATTCAGGGAAAGAACTGATTCATGTTTTTGTACTAAAAATCTCAGTTACTCTCACTTTTACATCAAATGATCTCTCTGTCTCACCGATTGAGAAATTGAAAATGAACACTTTTTTTTTTGACATCTTTGACGTTTTTGTCACTTATTTTGCTGTTTTTTTTAAAAGTTTTTTTCAATGTTTTTATAGCATTGTTCAACGTTTTCGGCTCTTTTTTCCCCCCCACTACCACCAGCGTACACTAACAACAACTTATTACCACTATTTTTGGAATTTCTGGTCACTAAACCTTATATAGCCTATGAAATTATATCTAACTTTTGAGTTAAAAAAGCAGAAAAGTATGAATTATTTTGACTAATATTTAAGATCAGAGGATGTTGATGGATAATCACAGACTGTCCAAGTTTAGTCAGAATAATGCTATAAAATTGAATAAAACACCCAAAGGTCAATGATAGTAGTGAACTGATCCTTCATTTGACTTGTGAAGAGCGTTTCATGGAACCATCCGTTTGGTTGAAAGAAATCCAAATCCAAATTTCTGCCACAGAAACTTTAAAAACGGGTCAAATTTGACCTGAAGTTAATGCAGTCAGATAAGCATCCAGATCATTTAAGTCAAGAACATGTCAAACTGATGTGAAAATTGCCAATCTCAAGTTTCCAAAGCACAAATCCCAACTGTCCAAAACCGAACACGTTAAATTACCAATGATATAAAACATGACTTGAAATCACTGTTGATCAATTGTCTGTGAATGGACAAACACTTATCCTGCAGCACACCTGTCCCGTTCACTGTATCTCTGGTTAAATGACTAAAAGCACAAGCTACAGGTCTTGCATCTCTTTCCACTTAATGCATCAGAAACCCCTGCAGCCAAGTAGACCACATCTCCTAATCTGAGCTGGCGTGGACCCAGCTACAGTCCCAGCATAGCACACACTGTTCAGACTGTGTGCGCCGTGTTGCAACCTAGATAGGTTATACTGCAAGCCAAGCCTGAAGGCCACCACACCTACAGATACTGTATTTACCAGAGGTTGGTGTTCATTCCTCCGCCCTGGCGCATGCAGGCAACAGCAGGCGGATACAGACCTGAGCTGACAGAAACAGGCCTTTAATGACAGACCGGAGTGCACAGGCGATTGAGCATAGATGCCTCCTCTTGTATTCTTGTGCCCTGCGCGAGCTGAAAGCCTGTTACCCCACCTCGCATCATGTGCATTTCAAGAAAGCTCTCAGCATAATGTGGTTTATAGGCTACGAGGTGTTTGCGCACGACGCACAAAGACTTATGGAAAGCCTCTTACGTGTGCTTGAGGTCCTACCAGGCTCGGGGAAGGCACGGGGAAAGGCAGGAAAACACCGAGAAACATCAGCAGGCAGCTTGTACCCTAGAACAACTAGAATAATGGTACATGGCTGCACGGGAGGAGGCAGAAGAGGATGCGTGTTAAAGCCATACGTGTTCGTGAAAGCAACACAATCCTGCTGTGACACCCAGCTGTGCATCATTACCACCTCCACCACCACCACCACCATCCTCCTCATCATCACCATCATCACCCCAGGTTTCACACACACACACACACACACACACACACACACACACACACACACACACACACACACACATACATCAACATGCAGCACACACTCTCCTGCAGCGACAGCGCCGCGCTCTCCTCTCCTCTCCCCTTTCTCCCCATCGCTCACTCACTATCAGCGGGATGGTCCTGTCGTCCCGGTGGATCTCCAGCCGACCGGGGACCACCTTCTGACCATGGCCCCTGCCGCGGGTCTGCGACGCCGACGACGACAGCGACGACGACTGGGGCTTGTTGTCCTGCCACAGGTAATAAAACGTGCCCAGGATCCACGCAACGGTCAGAATCGCGATGGCGTTGGCCCGTATCCTGCGCATGGTGAGCCCATACGGAGGGGCTCTGGAGGCGAGCCCGGCTGGTTCAGGTCCGTCCTCGGCAGAGAAGGTGCAGTGCAGCCTCCCTCGCCGCCGGTGATGCGTTGAGTCGCAGCGCAGACAGACTGCTTCTGTCTCTCTCTCCGCTCTCTCTTCTCTTCTGCCGGAGCGCTGCCTCTCTGGTGGGATTTGCGCACTGACAGAGCCACGGTCCTAGCGCCGAGTCATACGCAAATAGTGTACAACAGGGTTGAGTTACTTCATACTTTGAGTGCTTCCATTTTCTGATACTGTACCTTTTGCTCTACACACTTTTTTAGAACCATTGTACTTTTTACTCCACTACATTCATCTGACAGCTTTAGTTACTTTATAAATTAAGATTTTTGCACCCAAAACACATGTAGTTTAAATACAATGTTTTGTAATAATTAAAGTACCCAACAATATGCAGGCCTACAAGTCCAGCTGAAATGATTAGACCATTAAACACTTAGTTGATTGACAGAACTGTTTGGTTACATTTTCAATGCATGACTTTCACTTGTAACAGAGTATTTTTACAGTGTGGTATTAGTACTTTTACTTAAGTAAAGGATCTGAATACTTCTTCCACCACCACTGCCTGTTACACTTTACAATCCTCAGGCTTTCAACAGGGACTATTTGTTCTGTAAAAAGAAGTTTCAATGAAAACTGAAATTAAAACCTGGACTAGTACAACTAAAACAATCTGCTGGGTTACATACCATAAAATATGCTAATATCAGTGACCTAACCCTTTCATTTCTTCCATACTCTTCCCCCTGCAGCTGGAATCTGCAACGTATTTATCCTCCCTGTACAAGAAGACTCATTATTCTGCCTATATGCATTTTAAATTATACATTTAAATTAAGAGCCTGCAGCTCACACCGAGCAAATTAAGCAGCTGAATTGATCACGAAGGGAAAAAAAAGAAGGCTTTGCAGTCTTTGAACACCACCATCATGAATATTCATACTCCTCCTGAGTTCCTTCTGGATCTACACAGATGACCTCTGACACTATGACTTATTCCGTGTACGAATAAATCAGAGCCGTGACAAAGAAAAGTCAGAATATATTAGACTAAGAGGACCCTCTCCAAAATCCATAACGGCCTTTAAACGGCTGCACAGAGCAGAGCCGAAATCAGAGTAGAGCAGTAACACCCCAGAGGCATAACAGAGCTGAGGAGGCTGAAATATTCTCATATTATAAGAAACATGAAAACAGCCCACAGCATGAGCTCATCTAACTCCACCTAACAGCTATATACCGTTTGTGTGCGTGTGTGTGTGCGTGTGTGTGTGCGTGCGTGCGTGTGTGTGTGTGTTTGGCGTCCACACAGCTGGTCCGACCACCATAACTTCAGGAAAAAGGAATGCCAAGTTTTCCCTCATCAGTAACAAAAAGGAACCTGATCCAGAGTCAGCGGGGGGAGAAGCAACACTGCTTACAATGAAATCAATCAACGGAGAGAGAATCCATCTGTGATGCATTCAAGCATTTGAATTTTGTTGTCATATGCACACAACCCATACAGAGGAGCAGTCGTTGGCAATGAGCATTTTGGATCTCAGGCTCCCTCTAACATTACTCATTGAATATGTTTTTAAAGAAAATCACACAAGTAGAACATAAAAAATAGAGATTCTGAGAAATAGTGCAGAGGGTTTTTTTTGTGCTGAAACAGTCACTGGTTTATGTAACTTTGCATTTAAATGACATCATGTGCTTTTATTCATCCTACCATTTTTTTTTTAACAAAAGCGAAATAGGAGTGTGGTGTTTGAAAGAAGTGAGCATTTATGATGTTGGGAGTAATGAAAGACGCTATGCAATATGGGAAATGTAGGAGCTGCTGTTTTTGGAGCTTAGGGATTAAAAACCAGGGGTTTTCTCAGGCTGCACTGATTTAATTTTAACCATTCTGTCTCTCCGCAAACTTTATGAAAGTGCAATACTAAGTTGCTGGAGTTCCACTTTAACTTTTAATATACACATTCCCCATTCTCATCTATAGATGTATGATATGATATGAATAATATCTCTCTTTGAGATTAAAAAACCTTGGGAAAGTTTTTTGGATTCAGCTGCTGAAATGAAAGGTGAAGTTTGATGGTGATCGAAAAGTTTGCCTAAGCAAGAGTTGCACCTATAGGTATTTCTTTTCTAAAGCTGTTGAATTTGCTGAATGTGTCAGTGGTATATTCTCTACGGTATGCTTTTTTTCACTGATTTGCATGATTATTGAATGTTAGAGCCAAAATGTTGAATCTAGAAAGAAGCATTTCCTCTTAAAAATGAAAGGAGCACATTATTTAGAAAGGAAAAGTATGAACAGTACAATGTAGTAAGCTGTAGAATGTAAGTAAGTAATTCAAATGTGGCTATGTGACATCGGATGTCAAATATAGAGAAATATGGGGCAATGAGAATGCACATGGACACCGTAAAGGAGAATAGGACCAACATATATATCCACAGTTATATGAATGATATGTTCGCAACTCAATAGAACAACTTTTACGTTTACTGTTGATGTTTTGGATTGCTTAACAATTCCTTTTCATACCAAACTCCTTAGCTGCTAAAACATATTATTATATTGTGATATGTTATTGCCAATATTTCACCAGTTATCTTCAGGAAGAAGAATAATGCAACAGCAAGCAACACAACAGGCCCAGAAATGAAAGCTGCATCAGCGATAACAATGTTCAAATGTTGCTGGTTTTATATCAAACAAATCGGTCATGTGTTTAAAAAGAGAGAGCCTCTTAACAGAGCCTTCCCACATATACAGTAAATGCACTGTAAAAATCAAAGAGCCTAACAAGCTGCAGGCAGAGGTCTGTCTCTCTGAAGCCTCGCACTCTGAGGGTAATCTCATTATACATGTAAGCTGCTATTCCCTCTCTTCCCTCATCCCGTCAGGGAGAGACCCGTCAGCAGCACCCAGCTTGTGCATATGGAAAGGCAAGGTCCCAGGGGTCAGAGCCACATCTGGCTCAAGGCTGGGCTGATATTTGTCTTCATTGGTACGGACAGAGCTACGCCTCTCGCGGCGCTGCTGTCACTGTTATCTTTGGGAAAGACAGTGACGCCCCAAAGCGGCGTGGGGTAGGAGAGAGAGAGAGAGCTCTGCACATTCAGACAAGGGAAGGATACAAATTCACACAGCAGTCATCATGGCGAGGTGTTGGCAGTGGTGGAAGAAGTATTCAGATCCTTTTACTTAAAGTACTAACAACACAATGTAATTAAGTAAAGGTACTGCATTGAAAATGTTACTTAAGTGAAAGTATGTAAGTGTCATCAGGAAAATGTACTTGTAGTATAAGAGCATTAGCACTCAATGCAGAAAAATCCTCACATTTCAGAAACTGGAAATGATCCAAACAGTTCCGTCATTCAACTAAGTGTTTAATGGTCTAACCATTTCTGACGGATGAATGTAGTGGAGTAAAAAGTACAATATTTCTCTCTGAAATGTAGGAGTATAAGTAGAAAGTGGCATGAAAAGAAAAGACTCAAGTAAAGTACCCTCAAATAAGCACAGTACCTGAGTAAATATACTTAGTTACATTCCACCACTGGGTGTTGGTGGTATTAGCAGCTCTGTGGGGGATCATGCTCACTCCCAGGCTCTGGACCTGCATGGAGCCCTTCACTGGCTTGGTAGTGTCAAGATTACTGGGTGCAGGAGAGGGAATCGAGGGCAGCATGTAACGTTTTCCAGCAGCGTCAGTCAACATGTCTCCTGAGACTCATGGAAAGACAAAGCTCCACATTCCCAGGACGGCCGTAAAAATAGGAACAAATGGCAGACTTTCCAAGTAAAATATACTGGGTGGCCTGCTTTAACTCGAGTTTAATCAATAAATCAGCACAGTAGTCACGACAAGCTGAGAATACAGAATAATAGGATTATTTTATTTTATTGAAGGAACTGACATATTTGTTAGCATGAATGGACTCAAAAAAGATAGCACTTTATCACGAGAGATGTAACTAATGGATTTGTTAATGGTAATTAATCATTTACTATCAAAAATAAGAGCAACTTTTGGGTTGCCAGGTTGTAAAGAAATTCTCAATAATAGTCTGTTTGCTTATCAGAAAGTGTGTGTGTGTGTGTGTGTGTGTGTGTGTGTGTGTGTGTGTGTGTGTGTGTGTGTGTGTGTGTGTGTGTGTGTGTGTGTGCGTGTGCGTGCGTGCGTGCGTGGGTGTGCGTTTTCTCTGCTGGCATTTCAGAGGACTATGCCAAAATGGTGAATCCAGAAAAGCAAACAAAGACAGAAATCCCAACACACACACACACACACACACACACACACACACACACACACACACAATCCTGTAAGCCTCTATGGAATTCCTCTATGATAATAGTGGAAACTCCGCCAATGGCCTCGCAGCTGTAACCAGTGATCGAGGTCTACGATGTACAAGTTCAGTCTTGTGTGTGTGTTGCATGTGTGTTATGCAAACATCGAGTGTCAGAGAGCGCACACACACACACACACACACACACACACACACACACACACACACACACACACACACACACACACACACACACACAGCTGTAGGAATTTATCTGCGCTTCTGTCCTGATGTGGAGGGAACGAGCACAGGTTTCCAATGCTGCTTCACTGCAGACCAGAGGGGACTATTAACAACGAGCCGCTTTAGTGAGTCAACTTAAGTCTCTTTACATCAGACCATGTTCCATGTTTAAGGTCGCACAAAAATCTATCTTTCTGTAGGCTCCAGAGGGGGCTGAAAAAATGTTATTGTTCCCTCACCGCCCGAGATTGTAGGCCTACACATACTGTACAGTCGATTCAGTGATCAAAGATCAGTTTGTTGCAAAGACACACAGCTGTGGAGCAAGTCACAAGTCTTCATAAGCAAATTGCAAGTTCAGATGCATGTCTTGTATATCTCTGAATGCTCAGTCCTTTCAATGCATGGGCCTAACAATCAAATACTCGTGGTGCATGAGGATTTTTGCATTCAAGTCAACAAGTTAAGTCTTAAAGTGAATTGTTTGGAAATTGGGAAAAGCACAATGCGTTCTTGCTGAGAGTTAGCTGAGAAGATCGATGCCGCTCTCTTATCTGTCCTTTCATATAAAGCTACAGCTAGGAGTTTATTAGCTTAGCTTAGCATAAAGACTGGAAACAGGGAGAAAGAAACAGCTGGCCAGGCTCTGTCCAAAGGTAACAAAATCCACCTACTAGCACCTTAAAAGCTTGTTTGCTTCTAGACTTTTGTTGAATCTGTACAAAAGCCCAAAGTGTAAAAATCACAAGCTGTGCTCGTTATGTGCCAGAATATTTCTTGGCCGGGCGCAGTATCTTCCTGTTAATTAGTGAGCCTTCAAAATATGACTTTGTCCAATACTTTGGTTTATGGCCAAAATACAGAACTAATGACATTCCCATCAGCCTCAGATGTAGGCTACTTTGTGTTTTGTGCTAAATAGCAAATAGTAACAGGCCTACATGTTAAGCTGAAAGGTTTAGTGGAGTGGGACGCTGGCTTGTTGAGGCTACTGGGAGTAAAAAAACACCTTTGTGTCTTCTATGATAGATTTGATCTTTGTGTGATTGGACATGTTGGTGCAGAATGTTGGCGTCTTGAGAGAAGTTTTCGGTTGTTGATTCCGAGGAACTTGGCAACCAAATCGGACATGTAGCCTCGATGTTGTAGATCTTTGATACCAAACAGCAGTGAATCTGTGCTGGAGATAACTCAATATGGCCTTCATCTTTTCGACTTTAGGCCAACTACCAGCAAGAAAAAGAAACATTTCACACAAAGAGGACACCAGAAAACTCAAACCACATCAACTAGCAGCTGTTTGCCTGAGTCACTGTACCACATACTGTCCTTAATCAGTTTTCTTAAGTGACGTCTGATGGAACAAAGCATCATTTGTGGTTTGTTACATGCAAGTCATAGGCCTAACATCAGACGGGTGGAGCTACAGGATACACAAACTTGCAAGCAGGATATCGTCCAACCCTGCCTAACTCTTGCGTCCTGTTTTTTTTTGTTTGTTTTGGGAGATAAACACACTCTGTTGAAATGAACGTAGGGCTGGAGAAAGAGCTCACAGTACCAGGTTGATTATTGTCGCCGAAAGGGACAACACATCTGACTGGGCCGACTGGGAGCCGCCGAAGGCCGTGTTGTCACAAGGCACATGGGGGATTAGGAGGAAAGAAAAGAGGCAGCCGCAGTGTTTACACACACACACACACACACACACACACACACACACACACACATGCTAAACTCACATCTCGGACATTATGAAAGACAGGGAAGATAATCATATTAGATAACATTAAAAAGCAGATGCGTGTGAATGCAGTTTTCATAATCTGATGAAAAATAGAGAAATTGGTTCCCAGGGAAATATATTTTTTTACTATGATTCAAAGCTCTTACTCTCTATGAAATGGATATTAATACACTTCTACCCCTGGCTTAGCAGGCGGCCAGCTGTGTGTGTGTATGTGTGTGTGTGTGTGCGTGTGTGTGTGTATTATAGTCTGTGATTGTATAAGCCTCGCTCAGCAAAGAATAAGTTCAGCAAAAATGCTTTTCCACAATCCTCAAACTGTGGAAATCAGCGTTGAGGCTGATGGGAATGTCCATTTTGTGTTAGATGGGATGCTATTCTTTTTCTTGTTGGTGACTGCCTAAATGTTATGTTGAGTTATTTCCAGTGAGGCTTTTTCTGGAGTATAATACAACATCTACAGGAACCAGATTTATCATAGAAGAGACAAAAAATATATATGCTTATTTCTTCACCTATATGTAGCCTCAACGAACCAGCTTCCATTTAAAACTACTTTTGTTGTCGCCACTCCACTACATCTTTGTTTTTATCAAAGTTATCAGTTCTGCAGGTATTTGGTTATAAACCAAAGTATGGGACAGGTTGATATTAAGACTTCATGATGAGGCTAGATGAAAAGTCAGGGGATCAAAAAAGTGATTCATAATAATAATAATAATAATAATAATAATAATAATGTATACTTTATTAATCCCGCAAGGGGAAATTACAATGTTTCCACTCTGTTGTTATTACACACAGGTCTAGATTACACACACATGCTCAGTACCTATATATGCACTAATGGAGAGATGTCAGAGTGAGGGAGCTGCCTATGGAAAGGCGCCCCGAGCAGTTAGGGGTTCAGTGTCTTGCTCAAGAGCACCTTGGCAGTGCCTAGAAGGTGAACCGGCACCTCTCCAGCTACCAGTCCACCACCACACTTTGGTCCATACGGGGACTTGGACCAACAACCCTCCAGTTCCCAACCCAACTCCCCTACTGACTGAGCTACTGCCATCCTGAGGGGAGAATTAATATCTGAAGCAAATTTTATGCGAATCCATGCAGTCAATGTTGAGATATTTCAACATAAAGCCATACTGTAAATGTGGGCCTCATGATGGCACTAGAGGAAAAGTCCAAAGTATCACCAAAGTTATCAAAATCCATTGTCTGGGAACTATGAAGGTGTTACGGAAGAGGATTAGGGCCACATGTTCTGACTTTACTCAGAAGTCAGATACATTTTTACACGTGGCCCTAACCCTTTTCCATTAAGTTTGTGCAAAATTTCATGGCAATCAATCCAATAATTGTCTAAAACTAAACTAAAAACAGTTGAAAAAACTGTTTAAAAACTAAACAGATGGAAGTTTCAGCATCTTAAAATCACTCATCACATCCTCATCATCATAATCATAAATTGCTAAATTTTTACACAAACAATCCATAAAAATCCAGGAGGTATTTCCTCCCTGCCAGCTTTGCAGAACATAAAGCCGTGCCGGCCTCACTGCGTCCAACTGGAACATCTTTTCCATTTGCACACTGGTGCACCATTCCAAGACATTACAGCATCCCAGTAAAAAAAAACACACACACACACACACACACACACACACACACACACACACACACACACACACACACACAAATACAAATACAAATACAAAGCCTTTTTTCACTCACTCACTCACTCACTCACTCAAAAAGAGAGCTCCAATGATTTGGAGCATGATGAATTATTCAGCGTTTCTCTCAGCCTCATGGACACTGCTTTTTCAGAGTCTCAGGGGACGTTGGTACGATCATGTTGGAGCTCCCCATATGTTCCAGTGATGCATCTATTAGCAAAAACATATTCTGCTGGTTTTAAGGTTCCCAGGCTGGATCCTGCCCAGACTACGGAGTCATCAGGATCCGGCCGAGGCCCCGATGTAGAGAGCAGTTGGCAGACTTTGCTCTCAGGGTGTGTGTGACTAACTGCGTTGCCGAGCAGTCGGGCTGTTGTGATTCTGTTACTCCAGCAGGCTCTGCTCAGCATAGGAAGTCCATTAGCAGGACAAGTAACAGCGTGGGTATTCTCCAGTGCCTCAACCCCCAACCCCCCCGAGGATAAGGGCCTACCTGGGGGGGGAAAGGACTTCCAGATGAGAGATGGGGATGCTGACTGTCCATGAATAGATAAATGGAGTGGAGCAACTCTTCTTCGCTAATGATAACGGGAAAAGGAAATGCTTTAATCTAAAATGTCACACGTACTGTAGGAGAAAAAAAACATTCAACCAAAAAATAATATCTTTCAATATCTGAAATATGCTAACAATCCAGTCTGTATATATGCACAGGCTCCTGTAAGGGTTATTTTATTTCTGTGTAAATAGCAGGTTTTTTTTTTTATTGGCTCACGTCACATTTTATGGAAGTCCATTTCTGAAAGACAAATAAAAATGTATGAAGAAGCAGGAATAATAACAAAAAATAGTCAAGTCAATGTTCATAAGATACTCATACATTTTTCATAAATGTGTATGATTACATTATTTTTCTTAATAAATCCTAAATTCAGTCATTAACATTTTCTATTTTTGATTAAGAATCTCACAATTTTGGGGTGCCCTGGTAGCTCACCTGGTTGAGCGTGCTCCCCATATTCTAAGGCTCAGTCCTTACCGCAGTGGCCCGGGTTCTAGTCCGACCCGGAGCTCTTTGCTAATCAGCTGTCCTATCAAATAAAGGCCCAAAAAACCCACTAGTGTGAATATGTGCCAGACGGTGTGGTATCACACGGACACAAACATGAGTGGAAATGCTTCTTTATTACTGATTAAAGCCAACAGACAGTCAGACATATGGTACCTGCTGGGTCGCCCCTTAGAATCAAACAACTTCAGTGAGGAATTTGTCATTAACACTCTCAGTCTTTATACAGTATACACACAATGGGACAAATGTTCCCCACAAAAAAAAACAAAAAAAACACAATATTTCAGAAACGTCTTAGCAGAGTGCAATGTGTGCAAACTTTTAAAGAGCAGAAGAGGAGGATGTGGGGATGAGGGGGTATTTCAAGGCGCAGGAGATGAAGATGAAGCTACTACTTGTGGGAAAACTTAAAACGGTTGCAAGACTTAGTGGTTAAAAAGACAAGTTTAAGTCATGCAAGTCCACTGTCCAGAGTGTCGCTGAGCAACGACACCGAGGACTCCAACTCAGTCTAAAAACATACATTCATTTCTTTTATTTCAATTTCAATAAACTGGGGGGTCCAGCTTCTTGAATTACCTCCCAGGCGGACAGTAAACAGACCCATTTTATAACAATATTGCTATTATAAATGCACAGATCAATCATACCTTCCACGTCATTCATGTTTCTTCCAGTTCTCTCACTCAGATGTGTGATTTGACAATAAATAAAACAGGACATCCATCCACTTTTAAAGTGCTGTACGTAACTTTGTGATCCGTCTTAGAGTGAGACTATATAACTTTGGAAAGAAATGACAAAATATTACAAATCAAAAGTCGAATTCAAAAGTGATAAAACACACTCTTGCTCAGTTTAACACAGCTTGTTTTGCTGCTGCAGCCTGACTTAATCTGGTATGATCATTGGCTAATGGTGGCTAATGTTAGCAGACTCATCGCCACTTGTGCTCCTGTAACGCTCATTGTCACAGTGATGTAGGGCTGCTACTATTTACTCGATTAATCGTTGAGTCTATAAAATGTGAAATACAAAGCAATTCCTCCAAGCTCACGGTGGTGTCTTCAATTTGCTTATTTTATTCGATCAACGGTCCAAAACCTAAAGAAATGTCATTAACTGTCACATCTGACTCAAATGATTATCGAAATAGTTGCAGATTAATCAACTAATTGGCTAATAATGGCAGCTCTACAGTGATATGTTTAAAGCAACTGGGAAATGAAGGGAAACGGTGTGTGATTATTCTGCAATTACCACTTGTGGCCACCTCGGCTGCTGTTCAAAAGTTACACAGTCTCACTTTAAAGGATTCTACTTCAGAAACCTTTAATGTCTGGGAGAGAAAACCCAAAAATGTATACAAATAAGACAGATGAGTGCTTTAAAAAAAAAAAAAAAAAGCATTAAAGAGAGGATAATGTCTGGTAGAAATCATTTGCACACTGTAGAACATCGCTATGAATAAATGTTAGTTGGAGAAGCCGCCTCAAACGTTTAAATAAAAATACAACAACAGTCAAACACGGTGTAAGAAGAATGCTATTTTGCTTAGTCAGCACATGCTAACGCAAATCATGACAGACATCGACTTCACTGTGAGTACAATCTTCAGAGTCACACAAGGCATTTAGCTGTACTCCTGCAGAGCGTATATGGCGTATCAAGCAGTGTTTGAGGCCTCACCCAGTGTAACAGGAGGAGTGGGAGACGGTGAGAGACAGTAAGAGGCAGGAAGGGAGAAAAAATATAAAAACCAAGGCTTGTAATCATCTCACGGTGAGGACGAGCAACAACTCCTCGTCCTCTGGGCGTCTGTCAATAGCGCCCGTTTTCTTCCGAGGCGACGCAAAGGGAAGCGAATCCCTTCTAGCGTTACAGTGACACGTGCCTTTTCAAATGTCACACTCTAACCCACTCGGTTCTCTTTATTTCTCCCCTCCTGTTGAGCAACCCGGGACATTCCTCCTGCTACTTCATGCACAGAGAGAAAGAAAAGTCTCAGCCTTTGATTTCAGAGAGAGGTCTTGTTCTGCTCAGCGGCTAGAGCATGACAACAACTGTGCCAGAGGTTGAAAAAATGTCTTCACTTGTAGTTCTGTCGGGTGCCACAGCCTGGCAATTAACTCGAGCACCCTTCGACCTTCTGATTGCATTTCTAGTTCAAAGATGTCCCAGCATTGCCATCCACAGAGAGGGAGAGGGGATTATTAATTAGTGGACAGTTTGTCGTCAGGTGGAAAGCTGTTACTGCTCGGTGGGACACGCGGTGCGGTCTTTGCAGCAGAAGTAATGCACCACCACGCCGTTGGGATACCGGGCAAACGCACTGAGAGAGAAAGATAAACAGAGAGTGCTTTACTGTTGGTAGGATTATTACTCACCGCATCACAGCAGATAAACACCTTTAATTAGAATTTAGAAGAGGGAACTGAAAATGTACGGGGGTATGAAATTAACAGCAGCTCAGGGCATAAAGTCGTGCTCAAGTTAATAAAACCGAAACTGCAGACAAAAGAATCTGATAAGAGATAAAAGATGTTAAATGGAAGATGCTGCTATACACTGACAGTGTCATAATACCCAAATGAATTAGGTGATTTTGATGATTAATCAGTCCACTTTTTCAAGACGTAACATTCACCGATCCATTTTTTCACATGCATTAATAATAATTAGAAGAGGAAAAAAGGATAAGAAAAACCAAGGATCAACAAAGGATACAATTTCAAAGATAGAAATATAAATGAATGCAGTTAAATAAATAAAAAAAAGTGAAAGCACGTATTTTTATACTTCTGACCAAACAAAAGAAGCCTGCTTTTTGACTCTACAGGGAGAGAGTGTTACCTGTTGCCTATTTTCTTCTTGCAGACTCTGCAGGTCTTCTCCTCTGTAATAACACATTTAACCTGCTGGTGGAAGATTCGCTCCTCTTGCACCTGAAAACCAACGTGACATCATGACTTCGCGTGAACATACTCGCCACTTTCTGTGTTATCTGTACGCATTTTGAGCTATCCGCATGTATGTCTACGGCGTATACAGCAGACGGGTTGGGTTTAGGAAAAGAAGAATGGGACGGTTGGGTTTAGGAAAAGAAGAATGGGACGGCTGGGTTTAGGTAAAGAATAATGGGACAGTTGGGTTGAGGAAACGTGACACGCGGGACACGATCCCCGGTCTCCTGGGTGAAAGTCCTGTGTTTGACCCATCCACCACCCCGACCAACCTCCCTACGCGGATTTTTGGGCTTTCATACTACTCGCTACGGTGTAAATTGACATGCAATCACAAGGTAATGTAAGTCTAACCCTAGCCAAACGGCGTAGATAAACACGCTAAAAAGTGATTATGCGTCTTGATAACACGCCAAAATGGGCGTGTCACACATACGCCACTTCATGAGATCAGTCTGTGAAAACAGAGAACAGGTGAGGTGAGCAGAGACACAAGTCACAGTCAATCAGCTTTTACATCTCGTTTCTGTGGCACAGGTTCTCGTGAGCTAGATAACAAGGTAAAAAAAAACTCCATCTCTAATCCTAAGACCTCTTAACACTTAAACACAAATATTCAAAACTACATCACGGCAGACTGACGACAAAATATCGGAAAAACCAACTCCGCTCCGGCTTCATTAGTTCAAAGTTGTCACTGTGTTTCTTCCTGTCGATCAAACACTGCGGGATCTAGAGCAGTACTTCCCATCGGCTTATTGGGGGACTGAGCCCCTAAAATGGAGTCTTTAAATGACTCTAAAAGGGTTGAGAGATGATTAAAAGAAAATAAGAAGAAAAACCATGCCGAAACACAAACTTTGTTCATTTTTGGGACTTTCCTTCAATATTCGCTTTTTTTCTTGTAGAATACTGTACACTTAATTATGGTCCAACGGAAAGTGTGAAAATGTGTTTTTGAAATGTACTGTTAAAGGTTTTGTGTGAAATGAAGGAAAATGTTTTTAGGGAAATACCAGATATACTCATTAAGAAACTGCAGCTTACAAGCCATGGACAGACAGCGAGTGAGTGGTATTGATAAGTCTAAGGAGCATCTCAACGGACTCAAGTGACATCTGCAGGTACGTTTGCATGCTGTTTTAATGTGGGCTGTTGTTCAGTCTGTGGTTCAGAGTGTGTGCCTCTTGTGTTGTGTAGCAGGCTGCTGTCTGATGGACCATTGTGACTGTCTGTCTGCTAGAACGCTGATGATTCTGCAAACTACTTATTCAAAGGTTCGATGGAAACAAGTTCTCCATCTATGTAGACAGAGAACTCGCAGTTCCTAATCCAGAAAACATTTGATCAACAGAGCAGATAAAACTGCAATTTAATTTCAGTTGGACTGCAGTCGGACAGGAAAAATCAATCTTCAATTGATCTGCTCCCAACTAATAGACATGCAACCTATGACCAGGGGCAGCAAGTAGACACTGCTTTGTATTAAAGGCTGGGAACTCTGCACTAAACAACTGCAACATATCGGATGTTCTGCTGATGAGTTTAAATAAATGGTGCTCTTTTATCTGTTCCACAAAGGTGGCTGTACTGCTAACGTTGTACACATCACATTCTGTGTGTTGGAGCAACTGTTGTGTAAGGTTTCTACTTTAGGTAGAAGGTGCTACATTACCTGTAAATACAGTATTATGTGACATACAGCCAGAGGTAGAACAAGTATTCAGATCCTATACTTAAGTAAAAGTACTAATACCACACTGTAAAAATACTCTGTTACAAGTGAAAGTCCTGCATTGAAAATGTTACTTAAATGAAAGTATGTAAGTATCATTAGGAAAATGTACTTAAAAGTATTAAAAGTAAAAGGACTCAATGCAGATAAATCCTCCCATTTTAGAAACTGGAAACGATCCAAACAGTTCTGTCAATCAACTAAGTGTTTAATGGTCTAATCATTTCAGCTGGACTTATAGGCCTGTATATTGTTCATATTGGTAGTTTAATTTATAATAAAACATTGTATTTTATAAAACTACAGGTTTTCTGTTAGTAAACATCTTAAATTTGTATGTAGTGGAGTAAAAAGTACAATACTTCTCTCTGAAATGTAGAGGAGTAGAAGTAGAAAGTGGCATGAAAAGAAAAGACTTAAAGTACAAATACCTTAAATTTGTACTTAAGTACACTTCTTGTTAAATGTATCTAGTTACACACCACAAGTGATGCCGGGTAACGCGTTACTCTAATCTGAGCACTTTTTTTCAGTAACGAGTAATCTAACGCGTTACTATTTCCAAACCAGTAATCAGATTAAAGTTACTTATCCAAGTCACTGTGCGTTACTATTTTTGTCATTTTCCTTAGTAAAAATATTGTTTTTGCTTTCTTCTTGCATCTCGGGGAGTGAAGTCACGTACGCGACGACAAGTCACGTTTTCAGCATGTGGACAGGTCACGTTTTCAGCATGTGGACAGGTCACGTGTACCACGCAGCGACACAAACGTAAACACCAATGGAGGGAGGAGAGAGATGCGCGTTTTCTAGCTGGAAATACAGTCACTATTTTGAGTTTGTGTCAGCTAAAGATGGCAATATTAAGGTTCGTTGTACACTCTGTGCTGGTGGCGACAAAGTGCTATCTAGCTACAAAAATACTACGTCAAATTTGAAGAAACATTTGGAGTCGCAGCACTGCAGTCAAACTTACAGAGCAAGTCCCACCAGGTGGTGCGAAGCAGAGAGCAGAAGGTCCCCCACTACCCAAACAACAAAAGCTGGATTTCGGTGCAAAACCAGTAAGTGGGGGAGAGTTGAAGAAGTTGGTCGGGCAGTATGTTGTAGAGGAAATGCTGCCCTTAAACACGGTTGACTCACTCTCTTTCGTGCCATAATAAACAAGATCCATACTACTGGCAATGCTGAGCTGCCTTACAGTAAACCGGCTGTCATTTTTATGTTGAGGTTGTGGGGGTGTTGTCAGCAGCTGCTGAATGTAACTAATAAAGTAACTTGTAATCTAACTTAGTTACCTGTAAAGTAACTAAATTACTTTTAAAATCAAGTAATCTGTAAAGTAACTAAGTTACTTTTTCAAAGTAACTGTGGCAACATTGCACACCACCACTGCATACAGCACATTTAACATAACACAGTATGTATAAGACAGGAGTTACAAACTGCTCTACTTCAGCAGCTCTCTGGTCGAGAGTTTACTGCCGTATTTATTCTCATTGTTCCAGGTTCAAATCTAAAAATTCATCTCTAATGGTTAACATTGAAATGGTCATATGGTTCCGACAGTTCTCACAATAATTCATTCACACCAATCCAATAGGTTAGTTTGACGTTACCCAGCCATCAGTCACGTTCTGGCCAACTACGTTAGATGTTACGATGTTACAAATTTGAATCCCATTTCCATGAACCACCACGTAAACAAATTCTCCAGGACTCACCCTGAGGAACTCGGCCTGCAGCAGACTCTTCAGCACCTGGTTGCAGCGTTTCCTCTGCGCCCTCTCCTCCAGGACGCTCTCCAGGAACACCTGGATCTCTCGGATCTGGGTGTTTGCTGGGAGCAGATTGATGGCCTGTGGAGAGAGAAGAAAAAAAAAAAAAAAAAAAAAAAAGTTAGCTTGACACGTCATTATTAGTTGTTTTTCTTAGGTTTTTTTTATATTACAACACTGTCATTATGAGAGGGAACTTTTGAGTCTTGGATGGAGGTAATCAGAAGCAAATTACACTCATTTTAAAAGTATAGTTTATCACAATAAGCATCTTGGTGAATCTCCATGTTGTGGTGAAACACAGTTGAACTGTTTTCAGAGAGAACAGTGATAAAGACTTTGAATAGAGTCATTTCCACTTTCATTAGATGTTATTAGTCAAAAAACGGACATAACTCGTGAATGATTTCAAAGTGATAATATTAAATGAAATGACTCCCTCTTGGGGACAGTAATTTGCTGTGACACCACTTCCCCGACAGTATCTTTTACTTTTAGGAATAAAAATAACTGGCCCGCGTGCTTTTGTGTGACTGCTAAGGGAGACTCGATCAACAATCAAGGTCAGTGCTCTTGTTTTTCTCTTGTTCAAAGCAATTAAATTAAATTAAATGAGCACAAATGGCCTTGTTACACTCAGACAGCTGAGAGTGAGAGTTCCCTGCTGAAAAAACAACGAAGAAACAAAGCTGGCATTTAGTTTGTGTATAACTCAACTTCAATCCTGTGAGTTAATTCACAGCTATGTAGCTACACCACTACTATATGCTTAACAATATGCATTGTAGTTTAATGATTTAATACGACATGGTCTTTCTGTCTCCAACAGCAGTTCCTACTTTCCTTTTTGAGAACACCAACGTCTTTACTACTTCAAGATAAACCATCTGTAAGCATTCAGTCACGTTTTGTGGATGTTTTCACAGAACAGGGAGCAGGATCCGGCTGCAGCAACCTCCATGTCCAGGATGCAGGTTGGTTACTTGGAAGCTGCAGAATTTGAATGAACATTCCTCTTCATGGACGTCTTTTGTGCTCAAGTGCTGTTGAGCAGAGTGAGCCTGACCCTGTAGCTCATGTGGGGCTTCGCATTAGCTCCAACCAACCTGGGAGGTCCCATTTGCTCCCAAACTACTTGTAAACAATCCGTTTAAGTTACCTCTGTAAATAACAGTATATATAGACGACGATTCATTTAGGGGGGATTGCTCCGGTGCTGCCGGAAATTCCGCCGGATGTCCCCAATTTTTGGCCAAATGTCCGTCACCTTCCTCTTTCTTTGTGCTGGCGTTCTAAACTCCGGTGGATTTCTGAGGACTATGGTTAACTTCTCCTCAGATCTCTGCAGGGTAAATCCAGACAGCTAGCTAGACTATCTGTCCAATCTGAGTTTTCTCTCGCACGACTAAAACAATTTTTGAACGTACACGTTCCACCAAAACAAGTTCCTTCTCGAGGCTATTTGGCAGAGGCGCCGTCATTGTGTCCGGGGCTTAGTGCAGCCCAAGACGATTGTGATTGGTTTACAGAAATGCCAATAAACCAGGGCATGTTTTTCTCCCATCCCGGAATGTTGTGTGGACTAGCCAGACCCTCCTACGCAGCGCTGTGGAGGAAGGTCTGGCAATGTGAAACTATACATAACATAACAAAATTGGATCTCTCTGGGTGTTGGACTGTCAGTCAGACCAACCAACAATATGAAACTTTACCCTGGGTTCTGGTTTTTCATTATTTTTAGACATTTTATAGACTAAATGATAACTTGATAATTCTAATAATTCTTAATAATATATTAACATACTACTTGACAATGAAAATAATTTTTAGTTGCAGCTCTAGACAAGAACTTGTGAATTGCTTTGTGTTGGAAGTTTTTCCTGAAGTTTTGTACAGTCTTGTCTTGTTGCCCTTATGCTCTCTTGGCAAGCAGAGTCTGGGAACGAGGCCAGGGGAAATGAAAGCAGGGTGCCATTAAAGTCAATGAGGGGGCGCAGGGAAGCAGTGTGGCACAGAAAGAGAAGATGGAGAGCTTCCCGGCTGTGGGATGTCAACCTAAAACACTCATGTAAACCTGCAGCGTTCCCCTTGAGAGACTCTTAATTTGACATGTCTGCGGTGGAGCACAGATCAGCGGTGCCTTTCTCACACAATCACATCCACTTTAAATCACAGATACAACACAGACTGTTGTGGTGTATTTTACAACGAGACTATAACTCTGAACAGATAAACTTGCTGGTTTTATGTTATTAAAATATTTGCGGTGACACAGTGGAGACGATTCAAAGACTGCGCCTCGGTTGATTTGTAGTAAGATATGGAAAGAAAGAATATAAAATCAGCTGAGTGACGGTTTTGTCCTCGACGTGGACTGTGTGGAAAGATCTTTTGCAGCTGGATTGTAATGCAAAACACAAAAACAAATAGCTTCATAAAAGGTTATCTTCTTTACGAGAGAGCATGCGGTGGGTTGTAACATAAAGGTTTGACAGGCAAAATAGGGCGTGAGCTGGTTTTTGAACAGAGCAGCTTTTATTTAATTAACTCTTTGCTATTTTGGTTCTGGGTTCTGAGAGATGAAACAGGTATATGAAAGGAATTTCATCAAAGACATTCACATTGCAACGCAGACGCCCTCTCGAGGGAGATACGTACACTGGTGAAAATCTTTTTTTTTGGCTTGCTGGATCTTTTTTATCACAAAGGCAGCAGCCTGATTACCCCCCGACTGTGAAAACCCCTCTCGTCTCGCTCTAAAAACAAACTAAATCAAATCTCTTTGCGTGAGTGCTTGCATTGTTAATCATGTTATCCCACCTCATTTTAATCCAGCCTAAACAAGCCAACCCTTATCAGTTCTACTTTCAAGTCTTGTCTGAATTAACAATGATTGCTAAATTTGAGCGATGGCAAAGAGTCAACTTTTACTAATAAAGCCCTGGGTTCAATTACAAACTAATGTTTGCTTTCTGATTTAATGTGCACAATAAATCAGAAAGCAAAAAATTCAAGTACTGGATGGTTTGTTGAGTAGGACAATGAATTCAAGTGCAACAACTTTGAGCACGTGTCCGAAGACTTTGACAGCCTCACAAAAGTTAAAGTGCTTTTCTGTGTCACCTTACTGGCAAACAGTTTGTCCTTTCTGGGTTTTTTTTGTGATTAACAATTTTTAATTCTTTTTTAAAACAAGCAAAAACATATCATTCACAACATGAACATCCCCCCCCCTCCCTCGTCATCACCGCCCACCCAGACAAAAATCAAGAAAACATGACACCGTAACTACAACAATCAAGACCATACATGAACAAATAACAAAATAGATACTAAACTATAAACCACATAAACATATGTAGAAATGACAACGCCATAAGCCCATCATCCACGTCTCTCCCCAGCACAAAGCTTATTGGGAGTTTAAGAACCTTCCCCCTTTTTCACGTGTAGACATCCAATCTGGTGAACTGTTTATATGACCACCACCCTAGCCATCTCACAGGCCCACTTCTGGATGAAGGCATCCCTTCATTCTTCCATCCCCTTAAAATAATCTGTCTGGCTATCATTAAACTAGTCTGGACCCAGCTTCTTATGTGTTTATCTATCCTGCTTAGGATTGACCCATCTCCCAGAGCAGTTTGTCCCGTCTTAATGCAGCAAACATGTTATACTCCAATGAGATAAAACTAGAATGATTTGGGACTGAAGTTTGTTCTTAAGTCACCCTGGGGAGCTATTTGAGTGCTGCTCTGTGGTTGTTTACCTTGGTGGTGTTGAGTTTGCTGTGGTGCAGTTCCAGGACATGCAGGGCCGCCTGCAGGTTGGCCTGAGGCTCCGACAGCTCCATCTTGATGGGCCCCAGGCAGTGGACGTCGGGAGGTGACAGATACATTCGCAGCAAGGACAGATAAACCTGAAGGGGAGGGTTACAGCGGTTAATGCTTAACCTCGGAACCCATCGGAATCAGAATCTATATCAATTGACCAGAAATGTGTCATGATGAAGGAACAGGACCCCACACACAGGACTGTAGTATATCATGTGAGGGTGCTTTCACACCTGCCTCGTTAAGTACGGTTGAATCGAACTAGAGTTTGTTTGTCCCGCTGGTGCGGTTCGTTTGGGCAGGTAAGAACGCGGCAATCGCACTCGGGTGCACACCAAAAGCGGACCAAACAAGAGTACTGAGACCGGCTTGATGAGGTGGTCTCGGTACGTTTTCATTCAAACTCTGGAGCGGTTCGTTTGTGGTAAGAACGTGATCCGACCTCGGACTGCACCAACTATATGTACTCCGCAAGTCTGAGCTAATGTCTCCTGTAGTCAGGTGTGCTTTGCAATCTGCGACAGCACACTGTAGCAGCTTGCGGTGTTCCTCTCACAGAAATAGACAGCAGTCAAGCTCGCTGTCCGTCACTCGCATCTCCGTGGTCAAACCAGCTGGCGCTACAGTTGGAGACAGACGCCGGCAGAGCAGAGCCAAGTGTCGGTGAGCAGAGCAGACGTAGCAACGTCGCTCGCGAAACAATGTCTGATCATTTAAATGAAATGAGCTGGTTTGACCATGGAGATGCAAGAAATATGCACTAGTCCACACAGGACCTTCTTCCTGTATTTACTTTCTTGCTCCCTCCCCCAGACACATCCGACCAATAAGAGGAGTGAACGTTCTTGCATGATTTGTAATTATGCAATTTGGTACATGTGGATTTTTCCAGGTGTGAAACCAAACCGAACCAAGGGCAAACCGCTCCAAGTTTACAAACTCATCAACTGATTCGGATTAAGGCAAAGAAACTATAGGTGTAAAAACGCCCTAAGACAATAATGAACAACTACTTACCACTACTACAGAATTAAAAAAAAATGATAAAGTAAGATTAAAAAAAAGATATATTTGCCAGGATACAGGAGAAAGAAATATTAGATAAGATAAATTAGACAAAAAAATGTTATTTAAATTTTCATTTTCATGTAAACAAGAATATAAAAGAATAAGTTAGAAGAGCCTACGTGACTGAAAACATGCTGAGTTTACAAAAAATAGTTCAACATTTTGGAAACCAAAACAATTTAAAACAATAACAGCTTAAAAAAAACAAGAAATAACGTGTCAATTTACTGAACTTTAGAGGCGCTAATATCAAGTTGTTTCGATGTTCACGTCTATCTCTCCGCAAGAAAGTGAATAAGCGCGTGTCCTTAAATGTCAAACTATTTCATTAAAATCTGCCTAGAATAATTTATGGTAGACCTTACACACAGGTATCGAATATTCAGCGTCCAAACAGGAATCTTTTTTTTTCTTCTGACCGTTAGAGGAACAGCAATGATTCCTTGATTTTCCCCTTGTTTGGTTGCAGAGTCAAGCAACATTTCAGGTTTTACGTAGAACTGGCAATGTGCCTGTCATTGGGAGACTGAGCCATAAATAATCCATTATATTTGTGTAGCACTTTCTGGAAACACAAAAGCACTTAACAGAAGGCAGCACAGCGTAGAAAATGTAAAAAGTGGTCATAAAAAAACAAACAAACAACAAAATCCAAGAGGACAAGGCAAAGAAACATATTTTTTTCTGAGAAATTAAGAAAATCCGGAATAAAACATTGAAAGCTACTTACATCTTTATTCCCTTCGACTAAACTGTTGTAATGGCCGTGACAGTATCTGCAGAGCACACACACAGAGAGAAAAACCATGAGCAAAGACAAAAGTTCTGCTTATGTTTGACCAACATGCTCACAGCACTGTAACAACATAATCAGGATGGCACAAATTCAGTCAAATGATTCAGTTGTGGCGCTTTGACCTTATTTTGCTGCATGCAGAACAGGCTCGCAACTAAATTATGATTTCCGGGCAAAAAAAACAACAATTTACTTCATTCACAAAGTGGCTGTTTATAGACTATTTTCCAGTCAGAAATGAATTCCTCACTCATATGTTCTGGTCTTGCCCTAAATTAACTACTCTGGATGAGTATTTTTGGCACCATGAGCAGAGCCTACGATCGCACTATCCCCCCTAACCCTTTGTCAGCCATTTTTGGCATTTCCTCTGACGCTGACCTCCCTGTTGCACTAAGGCGGGCCCTGGCGTTTACATCTCTGCTGGCCCAGAGACTGAGCTTGCTCAACTGGAGGCTCTTCCGCCCCTCCTTACACACGACCGTTGGATTAAAGAGGTGCTCGACAATTGAAAGCTTGAGAAGCTTAGATCTTCTCTGAAGGGCTCTATCTGGACATTCCTAGAGACATGGAACCCTTTCCTAGAACTCGTTGACTCCCTCAGTTTATCTCCTGACTTGGAGGACTGAGCTCCTTCTGGACCGCTCCAATTGACACTTAATCTCCTCTCTTCCTGTATCGCTTTTAATTTGTCTATCTTTTTTACTTTTATCTTTTCGATGTTGTGTGCCGTTACTGGTGTGCGTTTGTCAGTGTGCATGGGTCTGTGTTGTGTGTCCCCGTCTGTTTTGGACCTGAACTG